>NC_061509.1:32134571-32257631 GCF_022539505.1 Lolium rigidum
AACGCGATATGTACGGCGCTAGAATCACTGGACGGCATTGGTAATTAATCCTAGGGTGATATAACCCATGGAATGGAACCTCCACCATATCAACACATACCATGGTTCCATTGCCCACCACATAGTCATATTCATAATTGTAAAATAATACTTTGCTTTTCAATGCATGAGTGATAAGTATAGTACTTTGCATATAATTTGATAAAAATAATCAAATGACATGAGCAAGCGATGAACTTGCCTTTCTTGATCGCAAGATTATGCGGCAAAAGCTTCGATACGTGATAACTCCAAATGCTGAAATACCATCATCGTCCGGTAAGGACAATGTTTAAAGAACTGGCAAAGATGCTATAATGCATAGTATGAGATGCAATTGTCCCGAGCGTAACCTAACCTCGATGATTTAGGATGTATGAGTTGTAATGATTTCTTTAGGGTTGGTTGCACTTTTTAGAATGGTTCTCAAACAAGGTTCTTATTAGGGTTTGGTTATATTAGCATCGTAATCAAGTGATATAAGACATTATAACAATGGTACACATAAAGAATAGTGGTGGAATAATATGTAAGGATCAGTTGTCAATTTTAAGTTCTATAGAACATGGTTGATGATTACATATACTATACTTTAAAAGAATAACTTTTGAAGAACATGTTGTTTAAGAAATATTGAGTATCTCAAAGAAGTATTGGGCTTCTAAGGTTTGATTGACACTTGTACTTCAAAAGAATAACTTTTGAAGAACATGTTAAAATAAGAATATGAACTACTATACATAGGAGCTATGGCTTTCTAGGGTTTACTATTGAATTCATTTAGTTTCAATAATAGAAACTAGTTGGTTCTTAACTTGGAATGGGTTTCTATATAACAAGTATTGGTAGGTTTATTGCTATGGTTTCTTCTAAGCATTATATATAAGGATGGTTATTAAGATGGTCCCATAAGTTTGCTATTAGGTTTACTATGGCTTCACATTTGCTTCATTAAGTAGTCACTAATGATTGCCAAGCTAAGTGGTTTCTCATTTCCTGAGTAGGGTTGAGTGGAATAGGAACATGTGATGTGCATTACTACACAAGATTGGTATTAGGGTTTATCATTATGGTTCAATTAGGGTTTGATGGTTGAGGTTGATCCTAATGGTATGGTATATAGGATTGATGATCAATGGTGCTAACATGTGGTAACAAGCTAGGGTTTATACCTAGGTGATACTAGTGAATCATATAGATTTTAATTAAGAATAGGAACATGAAATGATAATCTCATGTGACTTGGTTTTATGCTAGTGGATCATAAGCATGCATTCAATTGTTGCTAATTAGGGTTCTATATGTCAAGTAAATCTCCCATGATCATATGTGACACATATCTAGGTTTTTAGAGTTGGTTCTAAGGTGGAATGATCACATGAAATAATGGGATCCAGTATTCTAACTTATAATAAAACTAGGGTTTCTAAATTATGATCTAATTCTTAAAGTAATACTTGGTACTAGAATTAATGTGATTAAGTACTTGGAATAAAGTTATTAATAATTTTAACATGCTATTAATTTTTAGAGGGTTTAAGAATTAAAATAATTACTAGTTAGGGTTTATGAATTACCACTAATATTTAAGTTAATGCAAATATGATAAAGGAAATTAATCTTAACATTTTAATTAGTTACTGAATAGTTAAAATTTAATTTTGAAGTTTCACTAATTATTGAATTTCAAATTGTATTTAAACAAATGGAATGGCATAATTAAAGAAGTTTAAAAATAAATGAATTTTTATTTTGACACACATTTTTGTTTTATATTTTATTTGAATAGAGTTTATTTTTGTGAGCATTTTGATATATTATTCATATTTTTCTGAGTTGAAATGGATTTTATATAATTTTGCAAAGTTTCAGTTATTTCATCGGAATTTGAATTTAAACAAAAATACTAAACGTACCGGTTCATACCTAGCTATAGACACTGACGAGTGGGGCCAAGTCCTAGTCATCTGCCTCGTTGGCAGCTGACCGAGTCAACACGACCAGCGGGTCCATCTCCACGTCACCCTACCGGCGGCTCAACGCCGGCGAGGCAGGGCACGACGGAGACGCCGATTTAAGGCCCCCCGTGACCGGACCACTGGATGATTTCGACTCCTCTCGATCTACTGAACCCGATGGTGTGGTTGTCTACTCGAATAGCTCACCAGAGCTTCGCCGGCAATCATGTCCGCGGCGGTGCTATCCGACGAAGTGGATAAATGAAGCTACAGATGTCAATAGGATGCGAGAGCAGGCTCTACAGACGCGCAAACTCACCCTGAATGTGATGGCGTGGTCGGTGACGACGATGGATGACGGAGACGGCAAGGACCTCGCCATTCCCGGCGATCTGCTGCAAGGGGAAAACCCAAAATTGGCGTCGCTTCGAGCTCCCCTTGATGTGTAGCTTTGCCAGAAGAACGGCGACGTCGAGGCGCATCTCCCTAACCAAACGGTGAGCTCCGGGTGGCTCCGACCGACGGTGCCATGATGGTCACCGGCGACCGCAGAGGAAGAAACCGATGGCTAGAGGAGATCTGAGAAGAAATGGATAGGTGGAGAGGTGCTAGGGTTTCCTGGCGGTGCTCCAGACATACTTATATGGCTCGAGGTGGTCAGAAGCGTCATCTCGCCGGCGGCAGTGGTCGGGATAGGACGACGATGTCGTCGTTGTTCTGGGCGTGAATCTTGACGGTTTTGGATAGGCTCGGACGCGAGGAGTATAGGGTGGAGTTCTGGAACCTTCTGCGGCGCCCGGGCCGAGCTTATCCTCGTCGAGGACGTGGCGGAGCTTCCCCTCTGCGCTGTCGATGCCGGGGAGGAAGACGACGGCCCCCTTTTGTTTTCTGCCAGCGGCGAAACGGTAAGTGGTCAGGTGGGTTGGTGCTGGGCTGCGGTGCTGGGTCAAGACTGGGCTGTCCATGGGCTGCGGTGCTGGGCTGGACGGCCAGGTAAGCCAGGTAAGCCTCCTTTTCTTTTTCTCTTCACTATTTTCTGTTTTGAATTTGCTATTTGAATTCAAATTTGAATTCTGTTTTGTGTTGCAGATTCTAAATTATTTGAATATCATAACAATTTGATAATGATACTCACTGTCTTGTTTTGTTTTTAAACAACCATTTATAATTGATTAATTTTGGTTCTTATGAGGTATGAGTTAAGATTCAAATAGATATTATTTTAGGGTTCATCTAAATTGCTTATAAATTTAGAAATCAAACCTGTTTAAATGCTTTTAAATTTTAGAACATGTGCATGGTGAACATATTATATTTTTCTATTGCTTAACCATAGTGATTACTCACATATAATTTAATTATTTCTAGGGTTTAACAAATGGAATAGGGTATGGAATTGGTTCATGATTTTATGTGGAGAATTATTCCTAAGGTTTTAAGAAGATGGTTAAGAAAGTTCTATAATCACTAATCTGGTTTTAGTAAACTTTAGCTTGAACTAATTAAGATGGATCCTATGTTTATAATTAGCAATGCATTTGCTAATGATGGTTTAATTTATAGAACACTACTTCATTTGGTCTACTAGGATGGAAAGGTAGGGTTTAATATTTTATGTGAAGTGATTCCTATGTGAAAGGTTTAGGGTTTTGGGGATGCTTCACTAATTGAAGTATTAAATAGGCATGAGGCATGGCAGGGTTTAACTACTAGTGATATACTTATTATTTTATGTGATGGATGATATCTATTAATCATATGGGGTTAACTTATCATTTATATCTACCAGGTATAATCATGCATTAGACAAGATCCACTCATTCCTCACTAATCCCTCTTTAATATTCCTCTCATCACACTCATCCTAGATTCTTAGGGTTTATAATTAATACCAAGTTGTGATGGTTATAGAATTGGTTTGCTAAGGTATTGTTATTGAAATAGGGTTCTCACTTCCAAGATTAAATATTGACTTGAACAACTAGGATTAGTACTTCTCTAATATTTTTGTAGGAACATGGCTATGGTTAGTATTATAACTTATCTCACTTCTCAATGTCTTGGAATATCCTAAGGTCCTACTCCAGAGATGATGATATGATCCTCTACATATATGGTTTCCCTAGGAATTCTACCTTGCAATCTTCTCGTAGCTTGTTCTTCAGGAAATCCGATAAACCTGCATCTTGTGGTATGCCTCCACCTCCTAGCTTCTTCATCTTGATCCTAGCTAATTCACATGGAGTGGCTCTATGTGTTTTCTTCCTTGTATCATGCTACAAGGTGATGAAATGGATGAAGGGTGTGGCTCTATTTATAGGCTTGGGCAAGCTCTAGTATCATGACACATAGGTGGTGACTCTTGTGTTGGTTTGATGAGTAAGGTGCTTGGTTGTCATGCCCTCATCCATAGCAATCCTTTGAGCATGAGGTGGCAAAGCTTGGAAAGCAAGTCATGTAGATATTTTCATCCCACATGGCAAGATCATTATCCTCTCATATGATTTATTCTTGGATAGCCAAGTGGCATTTGTCACTAGATATCTTGTGGATGGTTTTATTATTGTTGATGAGTCACTATATTATATTTGATTGGATTTATATTATAATATTGGTGAAAAGGTCAAAGTTGAGGGTTATTCCTCAAATTTGGATAGTTGGATTTGATTTCACCAAGGCATGATCATATGAGTTTCAAAATACTCATAATTAGTTTTATTCAAATAGTTTGAACTATAATTTGTAATGTAAATGGATTTAGTTTTATGATATTCCATGTATTTAATAAGTTATGATTTAAATAAGAATGTGTGGCTTTTATGCACTTTAGACCCTGTGGTTTACCTTATTTATAAGTGAATTTAAATTACACACAAAGATAGTTGCTAACTTTCAAGTGTTAATAAGTTAGGGTTTGATTCTTAAAGAATGTGTTGTTGTAAATCTAATTCCATTTGATCTCATCCATAGATCACAACCATCTCTACCCAAAACAAGGTTTTAGCAAAGATCACAGTGAAGTTTATAGCGCTTGACTTGATGAGCAACTTCAATTCCAGCAAGTCAAGTGAAACTTCAGTTACTGTGACAGGTTTTATTTGAAAGCGCGAAAATTCCCCGGATTTTCTATGCATGAATGCAATGCACACTTTGGTGTTCTATCATTTTATTGCCTCTAAACCTGGGATATTACAGCTCTCTCCCTTAAACTGAACTTCGTCCCGAAGTTCGAACGCTCTCATGTTTCGGAGTGTTGAAATATCTTAAACAGTATCACCATCCTTCAACTCCATGGTGATCATACTAGATATAATTGGATATATCCCTTATCCGGATCCTTCCCGGAATCTTCGAATGATCGGCACTCGATATTTTCTTCAATTCTATGGTTTCTTCCAACACTCTAAGCTTATAGGCTTACTCTCCAAAGATTCTTGGATTAGGACATCTTATTGAGGTAATGGACTTTACTAATGGCTATGGTGACATCTTCCTATTTAGGTACTTAAAACTTGGTTCTACCAGTTGCGGTAATCCAACTGCGGTGTAATATGGCACTACGATTTACCAGCTGTGATACTCAAACCTTAATTTTAAAAGATTTATTTAAGGTAGTGCATAAGTACATATTCAATACCACAATAGTTTTTAAGCTATTTGTCCCATGAGCTATATATTGTAAAGGTGAATGATGGAATTTTAAAGGTAGCACTCAAGCAATTTACTTTGGAATGGCGGATAAATACCATGTAGTAGGTAGGTATGGTGGACATAAATGGCATAGTGGTTGGCTCAAGGATTTTGGATGCATGAGAAGTATTCCCTCTCGATACAAGGTTTAGGCTAGCAAGGTTATTTGAAACAAACACAAGGATGAACGGTGCAGAAGAAACTCACATAAAAGACATATTGTAAACATTATAAGACTCTACACCGTCTTCCTTGTTGTTCAAAACTCAATACTAGATGTTATCTAGACTCTAGAGAAACCAAATATGCAAACCAAATTAGCAAGCTCTAAGTATTTCTTCAGTTAATCGGGATGGACAAAGTCCCACTATTGATGCATATGATCTCAAACATGAGCACAACAATTGCCAAGTAGCAAATTATCCAAGACATTTTAGAGTTACTACATGTACGCATGGTGTTCCAATGTCCAACCATAGTAACAATTTAACGAAGAAGAAACTTCGCCATGAATACTCATGAGTAGAGCCTAAGGACATATTTGTCCATATGCTACAGAGGAGCGTGTCTCTCTCCCATAAAGTGAATGCTAGGATCCATTTTATTCAAACAAAACTAAAACAAAAACATAACCGACGCATCCATAGCAAAGTACATAAGCATGTGACTGAATAACAATATAGTGTTCATGATGAGGAAACTGATCATGTTGTCGATGAACAAGCGGATGCTTTAAGGGCATCCCTAGGCTTAAATGCTTGAGTCTGTCTTGAAATATGCACAGGTGAACCACTGGGGCATCCCCAAGCTTAGAGCTTACACTTCTCGCTTGATCATATTGCATCATACTCCTCTCTTGATCCATGAAAACTATCCATCACACACCAAACTCGATAACAACTCACTAGAGGGTTAGTGCATAATACAAAATTCACATGTTCAGAGGTGACACAATCATTCTTAACACTTCTGGACATTGCATAAAGCTACTGGACATGTAATGGATCAAAGAAATTCATCCAACATAGCAAAAGAGGCAATGCGAAATAAAAGGCAGAATCTGTCAAAACAGAACGAGTCCGTAAAGATGGATTTTAATAGGCCACCAGACTTGCTCAAATGAAAATGCCCAAATTGAATGAAAGTTGCGTACATATCCGAGGATCATGCTCGTAAATTGGCTTAATTTTCTGAGCTACTTACAGGGAGATTAGACCGAGATTCGTGACAAGCAAAGAAATCTGGAACTGCGCAGTAATCCAAATCTAGTACTTACTTTTCTATCAAAGACTTTACTTGGCACAACAAAACATAAAACTAAGATAAGGAGAGGTTGCTAAAGTAGTAAACAACTTCCAAGACACAAATATAAAACAAAGTACTGTAGCAAAATAACACATGGGTTATCTCCCAAGAAGTTCTTTCTTTATAGCCATTAAGATGGGCTCAGCAGTTTTAATGATGCACTCGCATGAAAAATAGAGTTTGAAACAAAGAGAGCATCAAGAGGCAAATTCAAAACACATTTAAGTCTAACATGCTTCCTATGCATAGGAATCTTGTACATAAACGAAGTTCATGAAGAGCAAAGTAACAAGCATAGGAAGATAAAACAAGTGTAGCTTCAAAGATTCTCAACACATAGAGAGGTGTTTTAGTAATATTGAAAATTTCATACAACCATATTTTCCTCTCTCATAATAACTTTCAGTAGCATCATTGATGAAATCCACAATATACCCATCACTTAAAACATTCTTATCATGGTTCATATGCATAGAAGTATCATTAAGTTTGGCATAAGAAGAGTTATTCTCATTAATAGTAATTGGAGTAAGATTATTATCAAGAATTTGAACATGGTAAACAAATTGCATATTAAGGGAATTGTTTTTGTAATCCAATCATGACTATGACAAGTTTCATAAGGATAGTTAGAACCTATATCATGGCATTCTTTATAATAATCATCGAGAGATCGGGGGCACGAGTGTCATCATAGGAAATAGAATAGTTATCTTTCACGATCGGTTTATCCGTGTCCACACCATCATTGTTATTAGAAGGAGATGTATCAAGAACATAATGACCAGTAGCTAAAGGATTTTCAAACACCTCTTCCCCAAGCTTAGAGCTTTCTATATCATTATGGGAGGAAGCATGGATAGTACTGACACTATGGCAATTATTATCATCATTTTCAAAATTAGTTTCCCGTAGATTTGTAATATCAAAAGTAGTGTGCTCATTCAAATCATGATTGCTAATGTATGTAAAGGGCATAGGAAGATCATCGTATTCAGATTCATTGTCACAATAATCATTAGGAGCAACATACTTACGGTTACCTAGCGTTATCTCATTCACGCGGGGATACGCCGTTACCTCTTTCTTTATATTCTCCTTCTTCTTCTTCTTCTTCGTTCCCTTCTTCTTCTTCTTCTCTTCCTTCTCCTCGTTCCCTTCTTTAGGAGGAAGAGGTTTGAAGGGTGGCTTGTCCGCATAACCTGATTTACTTTCAGAAACAATAGAAGAAACTTGGGTGGATCCCTCCTTTTCATTAATTAGTTGAAAACACACAGCGGTCCTATCATATTTTGGCAAGGTGTCATCTTCTAAAATATTTTGTATGTAAGTATTTGTATGGCTATTATCAATGCAATAAGAAAAACACCCATGCAGGACATCATCAACATCAAGATCACTCATATGTAGCAAAGAGATTTTTCTCGACAGTTCTTCACACCCCAAAAATAAAGTAAGTTCATCATGCTGATTAGGAGTAATTTCATCATCACAATACAAATTTGCAGCACTCATTGGGTTCAAATTATCATTGGAGGAGCATTGAAAATTAAAATGACCCACTTCATGGCAAACTTCACAAATAAAAGGATAGAGGGCACAAACTTCTTTACCAAGATCATCTAGAGCCCTAAACCACTTTCTAGTTTTTTCATTAGCATGATGGATACAATATTCATCTTTGATTTGATTAATTCCACAAGGTCTATGTATTCCACAAAAATTAACATGCTTATAGGAAATAACATTCTTAGGAGTTTGAGCATGCTCATTACAATAATTAACAACAATTTCATTCTTCATACAAGCCTCTTTAAATGGTTCATGATACTTATCAAAATTCATTTTAGGCAATTCAAAATGAGAAGCAAAGGCTTTATAAAGATTTGCAGCAACTTGAGAGTCAAGACCATAAGTAGCACTCATATTTCGAAATTTATCGGTATCCATAAAAGTTTCAATACATTCATAATCATAATTTATACTCGACTCTTTACCTTCGTCGTTCTTCCCAATCTTCGGCGTTCTCCTTAATCCGATCAAGAAGGTCCCTTTTAAACTCTTCTTTGTTGCGCGTGAATGATCCGGAACAAGTAGCATCCAGCAAGGTCTTATCTTGAAAAGAAAGTCTTGCATAGAAATTATCAATGATGATATTACTCGGAAGCTCATGATTGGGGCATTTGAGCATTAAAGACTTCAATCTCTCCCATGCTTGGGCAATACTCTCTCCATCATGAGGCCAGAAATTATATATTCGGTTTCGGTCTTTGTGAATTTCACTTGGAGGATAGAATTTAGAATAAAATAGAGGCACAATATCCTTCCAATCAAGAGAATGCTCATCCTTTAGCAGTTTATGCCAATGCGCCGCTTTACCAGACAACGACATAGAGAATAATTTCTTCTTCACTTCATCCATAGAGATACTCGCACACTTGAATAACCCGCATAATTCATGCAAAAACAATGAAATGATCTCCAGGATGCACGGTTCCATCCCCTTCATAGCGGTTATCCATAACACGTTCAATAATTTTCATAGGTATTTTATATGGGATACTTTTAGTAGGTGCATTTAAAATATCACAAGCATCATTAGAGTTATCGCATATGAGAGATAAAGTGTTATCGAGCAAATTTTCTCACCCTGAAGATGGGAAGCTAAAAAGATCACAAAAACTAGCTTCCCCAAGCTTAGACTTCTCCATAGCATTAGCAGTAATTGCATTCATACTAATAACATCGCTACTAGCATGCGAATAAGGTTCCATTGGTTTTTTAATGTTTGCACCAAACAATCCATGTTTTAAATCAGGAAATAGAATAAGAAGCTCACTAAATTTTTTGTTGTTTTCCATTATGCCTAACTAGTGAAAATAAAAACAAGAAACAAAAAGATGCAATTGCAGGATCTAAAGGAAATAGCTTCGAGCACACACACAACGGCGCCGTAAAAGTACTGTTACCCGAGACCGGAGTATGAGTGCCTTTTTACCTTTCCTCCCCGGCAACGGCGCCAGTAAAAGTGCTTGATGTCTACGTTCCGCTTCTATTCTTGTAGACGGTGTTGGGCCTCCAAGAGCGAGAGGTTTGTAGAACAGCAGCAAGTTTTCCCTTAAGTGGATCACCCAAGGTTTATCGAACTCGGGGAGGAAGAGGTCAAAGATATCCCTCTCATGCAACCCCGCAACCACAAAGCAAGAAGTCTCTTGTGTCCCCAACACACCTAGTAGGTGCACTAGTTCGGCGAAGAGATAGTGAAATACAGGTGGTATGAATAAGTAGTAGCAACGGCACCGGAAAAGTGCTTTGCCCAGGACGATGAAACAAGCAGTAGTAACGCAGCAGTAGTAACGCAAGAAAAACAAGTAAACAAGCAGCAATAGCGATATTTAGGAACAAGGCCTAGGAATTAGACTTTCACTAGTGGACACTCTCAACATTGATCACATAACGGAATAGATAAATGCATACTCTACACTTTTGTTGGATGATGAACACATTGCGTAGGATTACACGAACCCTCAATGCCGGAGTTAACAAGCTCCACAATAATGCTCATATTTTAGTAACCTTTAGTGTAAGATAGATCAAAAGACTAAACCAAGTACTAACATAGCATGCACACTCGTCACCTTCATGCATATGTAGGAGGAATAGATCACATCAATATTATCATAGCAATAGTTAACTTCGCAATCTACAAGAGATCATGATCATAGCATAAACCAAGTACTAACACGGTGCACACACTGTCACCTTTGCACACATGCAGGAGGAATAAAACTACTTTAATAACATTGCTAGAGTAGCACATAGATAAATTGTGATACAAACATATTGCAATCATAAAGAGATATAAATAAGCACCTCACTATGCCATTCATAACAGTGAGTAAGTATTCTGTGAAATATAGCCTAAGAGACCCACACGGTGCACACACTATCACCTTTACACACGTGGGACAAGGAGTCTCCGGAGATCACATAAGTAAAACTCACTTGACTAGCATAGTGACATCTAGATTACAAGCATCATCATATGAATCTCAATCATGTAAGGCAGCTCATGAGATTATTGTATTGAAGCACATAGGAGAGAGATGAACCACATAGCTACCGGTACGGCCCCGAGCCTCGATGGAGAACTACTCCCTCCTCATGGGAGCGGCAGCGGTGATGAAGATGGCGGTGGAGATGGCAGCGGTGTCGATGGAGAAGCCTTCCGGGGGCACTTCCCCGCTCCGGTAGGGTGCCGGAACAGAGACTCCTGTCCCCCAGATCTTGGCTTCGCGATGGCGGCGGCTCTGGAAGGTTTTCCGTATCGTGGTTCTTCGTATCAGGGGTTTCGCGACGGAGGCTTTAAGTAGGCGGAAGGGTAGAGTCGGAGGGCTGACGAGGGGCCCACACCATAGGGCGGCGCGGGCCCCCCTTTGGCCGCGCCGCCTTGTGGTGTCGCCACCTCGTGGCCCCACTTCGTATGTTCTTCGGTCTTCCGGAAGCTCCGTGGAAAAATAGGCCCACGGGTCTTCGTTTCGTCCAATTCCGAGAATATTTCGTTACTAGGATTTCCGAAACCAAAAACAGCGAGAAAACGAGGAACCGGCACTTCGGCATCTTGTTAATAGGTTAGTTCCGGAAAATGCACGAATATGACATAAAGTGTGCATAAAACATGTAGGTATCATCAATAATATGGCATAGAACATAAGAAATTATCGATACGTCGGAGACGTATCGAGCGACCGCCCGACTTGGACGGAAGGCGACCCGTGATGAAGAGCTTGAGCAGTCGCGCAGAGCGCTTCCCAAAAACCTAATTCGCCCTCTCCCGTACAGGATCGCAAGGACGAGCGGTTCCGGAGACCGAGAGAGGTGGAAACCCTAACTCGTGTATTCAGTATGTTTCTGCGGCGCAAGCAGAGAGAGGCTATGATGGCGTGTGTCGTGTCGTGTCGTGTCGTGTCGTGTCGAGACGAGCGAGGAGGAGGAGGAGGAGCGCGCGCGTGTAGCACTCCCTTTCTCACTCACTTACTAGTGGTGGAACAACCCACCTTATAAGGTGGTCTAACTTCCTCCCAATTTTCCATGTGGGACTAAACTTCCCACCTCTTGCCACTCCCTAGTGAGCTTCACCAACTTAGGCTCAAACTCACAAGGCTTCCACTACGTGGGCTTTGAGATTTATAGAAATTCTGAAATCTAGTATGGGTCATTAAGTGTAGGCCCAATATTTCAACAATTCGTTATTATACATGCCTTAGCTCTATCAAATCTGTTTCTCAAAAAAAAAAAAAAAAATCTCTATCAAATCTGGTACTTATTCTGTTTAGTACAACTGCGCGTATCTTGTTCAATCACTGCCAACATAATAATCCAGCTCTTGTTGTCACGGAACCAGACAGTATTTTACTACTTTTGTGAATGGAGTATTTCATACTGCGGGGCAGAGTTGCGCCTCAGACGGGGGAGTGCTGTATAATACTGTTCATGTCTACGTGCGCGGATCGAGGTGCCGATGGGAGTATTACTGTAGCACACACTGGGATCCGTTCGTGCGTCTTGCGTGCGGAATATAGTGGCATTTGTCAACGCACGTCACGTGCCCCTGCTCGTGTCTTCAATAGTAAACGCGGAGCCGACGACACTGCGCGTGTAAAACTTTTGCAAGCTCAGCACGTATTTACGTGTAATGACTCAACCGGCATCACAAAAAATTATTCTCCGAAATGAAAGCAAATTTGTTTTATTTGTCACCGCGTTGTATTATATGGGCTACAGCCTTGATAGGAAGTCCACAAATGCTTCATGGGCTATATACTATGAAAGATAGGAGCTGTCGGAGACAAACTTTCAGAAAGTGCCTTTTGGCAAGTGAGTGGTAACATATTTCTAGGGCTTAAAAATATCTAAAATTAAATACATACATACATATTCCCATTCCTAAGGTAAGGTAGAAATTTCATGGAACAATATATATACTCCGTAGTATTTTTAAACTATACGAAAAAGAAAAATTTCTGGCAAAAAGTCTGTGTTTTCAAACCTATACACATAGCCACATTTTTCTGTAGCTCAAAATGCAGTGTAATGTCTACCAAAATTTCGCACGAGTGTTCAAGACATGTGACTGTATTCATGTAATAATTTTAGTAATCTTTTGAAACATACAAATACAATTTTCATATATTTTTAACACCTGGAGAACCAAATCTGCTCTCACAAATTTTGGTCTCACAGATGCTAAAATTTCAGACAACTTCTGGTTGACTCTCGTTGACTCATTGTAATTTCAGACAACTTCTAGTTCTAGATGACTCTCATTGACTCATTGTTATTCAAGTTCTTCCTTAACAGACTTCGACAACACCACGGCAACCTCAACAACGGTTCTGATGGTGTTGCTGCAGCGACTTTCCCATTCACGTTGTATGTTCTTCTCATCTGGCGGTTAACATTCAGTTTGCCATCGGATGATATGCCATTACTAGGCACTTGTTTTGCAATAGATTAGGCATAAGTATACATCTCAAACGCAATAAAGTCAACCATGAAATCTTGGTTAACCTGCTGACATACATGTTAGAATAGCTCGATCATAGCGTACGGCATCAACTTTCTATATGTAGGTTTCCACATTTAGGCCACCATCCGTGCACCTTGCTGGTTTTGAACTCCAACAAACCAACCATATCGCTATCTGCAGAAAGCCGTCAGAACCCAAGCTGTAGCCGCAGCACCGGCCGGGTAAAGGTGCGAGTTTTGCCACGAGCATCACGAGCAGTACGTTTATCTGCGTGTGTGTGGCGATATCCACGGGCATCCCACTAACGTGTCTGCCCGTCCGATTGTACACGGCGTTAGGGACGATGATGAGTCAACGCATATTTCTTCTCGAGTTTGCTTGGAAGCCCAACAGCTGCCCTCCATCTGTTTCTGTCAACGATGCATCGTGCGGAGTAGTAGTTGAGTACCAGCCGTGACACTGATATTTTTTATAATGATTTATATAGATTTCAAACCGCCAGGCACCGCTGACGGATTAAACAAGTTTGTGTTCTAGCGGGTGTGCTTGGAAGCTGGCTGTCCGAGCCAGTAACTTAACGTGTCACGGATCTTACTACTGTAGTATTGTTCTTTAGGAAATTCCATATGCACAATAGATTATTTGCTTGTAGTATGTCTAAATATCACTTATCAGATTCACAAAACAAAATCACTTACTCCACTGAATTTGCAGTTTTAAATACACCACTGAATTTTGCACCTGGTGCTGGTCTATCACTTCCGTCGGAGGTCCGTTAGTTAACAGTCAAGTGGCTGTTGAAAAGAGCCTTAAATTGTGGTGTTTTTGCCACATCATGAAGAAATATCGGATTAGTCCAGAATTTTGGAAGATATTGTGTTGTAATGATTATGTCACTAGAATTTCTAACATATATAGTATGTCAATTGAAAAAACGCATATAATATGGATGCAACAAATATAGTGTCAACCACATTTCCCTTTCTTCAGCGTAGCTTCAAAAGAAATCATAATAAATATCACTAGCACATATATCCGATTTTAACAACACTTAAAGTCAATAAGTCATCACTAATCCTTTTTAAATCCTCTACATGGTCAACGCCTGGTCAACTAAACAAAGTGGCAAAAACAACTGGACAAATTTGATTCGGCACATGCAAAAAGGTTAAAAAGCTCGGCAACAGTAAAATTTCAAACCTCACCAAAATTTCAAAACTTCTTTCTGATCTGTCAATATTCACCCAATTTTGACGTAATATAAACTTAGCCTAAAATTTGTCTAAAATTTTAAAACTTCTTTCGGCTCTGCCAATATTCACCCAATTTGGACGTAATCAAAACTTAGTAAAAAATTAGCTTGAATATATCCATTGCAAATATTTCGGTACCCACTAGAATTATCTAAATTCAACAAAAAGATCTTGAAATTTCATTCAGTTTTCGAACAGATAATTTCCTTAGCGATCTACGTAAAAATTCCACGTCAATTTCTTATTACTTGTAAGTTCAGTATTGACGGCTGTGTATAAATTGAACGGCACAATAGTTCAAGAAAGGATGCAGAACTAGTCAAGGCCTGCACATAGTTGAAATCGGCCCTGATGAGTGATGACCACTCATCGGTACCTCGGCTTTTCCGGTCTGCACGACAAAGCTGTTTGAGGCACGACGAAGTTACTCGCACACTTGGCATTGCACTGCATATTTGCATGCTTCTACCGAAGTTTACGGAAGTCATCAGGTCAGCCGTGCATGCCATGCTGCACGTGGACGGCCACTCGTTTTCAACCGACCATCTGACGACTCGTGTCTTTTCATCCCACGTCTCCTACTGGCTACCTACTGTTGCGCGGTTGTACGTATTGTGCGTGGTTGCACTTTCGTGAAATTTCCGTGCCCATGCTACCGGCCATATGCGTGCCCGCGCACGGCGCACACTGTAATACAACATACTCCCCTGATACTTTTTGTCTGCAATTTATACGGGGACATAAATTCACCACAAGTCCGGTTGTATAGTGAGTGGAGATTTGGTGCGCATTGGCACTAATGGTCCTGCTTTTTAAAACATAAAGAAAATTATAACTCTTACTTTTAAAAAATCTGAAAAAATAGGATGTAGCCAGTAAGGTAATGCATAAACGTGTAAATTATCAGGTGGAAATAATGTGTGGGTCTGGTTATCATACTTTGAAATCTAAAGAAATAGCAAAATTGTGGATCTGGTTATCACATTTTGAAATCTAAAAAAAAAAACCATATTTTGTCATTTTTGTGTAGACCATAATAAGAAGAATATTTCCTTGTGATTCTGCAAGCTTGTAAGATATATCATTACAAAGTCCAGAATCGTTTTCAATTCTTTTAGAACTTATTAATATGTTTTTGAATCTTTTAATGTAGAGGGATCACTGGAGCTCATGTGTCAAAATAATTTCTCAGGTTATATTAGTAATAATTCTTCATCCATAAAAGAATGTCTTAGATTTTTAAAATTTGAATATATATACTAAATAATATCTATATATATATCTATTTTTTTCAAATCTAAGGCATCGTTTTATGGATAGTGGTAGTAGTAAATAGAATATATCCAAGCTGTACCTAATTGTAATGTATGCGTATATAAGCAACTTGAGCAGCACGGTCAAGTGTCACCATCTCGCAACCGAACCTTACATCCCTCGCTAAAAGGGAATGAAAAAAACATGAATATCTTCAGTCTTGATCCGTTGTTCGTTGGTTCATCGGGTAAGAAGCACATCTATATCAGGACATGGTCACGTGGACCGACCGGACGCTAGCAACGGCACTTCTACTTCGGGGTCGCCGGAGAAGAATGGGTCAGAACTCAGAAGAAAGAAGACACCGTTTCGTTCGATCAGTCCTGTCAAGCAAGGGTTTTTCTAAAGAAAAAAAAAACAGCGAGTGTGACCCCACATTGGTGTCATTTTTTTGGCGAGACATTGGAATGATTTGAGATTCTCCGTTGCTTTGCTTGGGTCAGGAGTCAGGACTGGGGAGTCGCCAGCTAGCTGCACTTGTAGAGTTGTCTAGCTCCTTGCAACGGAGCAAGCGCAGATACTTCGGTTGCAAGGATACTCCGAACAGATACTTTGAGGTGAGTTTATATACTCACAGACAATTATTATGGATTGGAGAAATTACCATGAACAACGAAAACAATAGGAGCGAGACGGCATCCGTTTGCAAAACATGAGTAAAGGTTTGGTTAATTCATAATCAAACGAGTTTCTCGGTCAGAGTTAATTCAGTTTCAGTTGCAACTAATGATTGACACAAATCATGAAACAAATATAAGAAAACATTTTTGCATATTCCCCTACACTATATACCTGTCAGAATTATGTGCTATATTTTTCTTTTCATTGAGAGTCGAGCTGCCGTATGGGACCCTGGCGTCAGCGACTGAAAGGTAGTGAAACGTAGCATCTACCAAAGGCGGCCACTGTTTGGTTGCTATCTTTGCTTGTGTGTGCGGGAATGTGTGCGGTAAGAAAGAAGTCCCCATAACCCACTATGCATTGTGTTTGAGACATTAAACTCCCTAACTATTAATTGGAACAAATTGCCCCCAACTATGGAATTCCTAGCAAGTCACTCCCTAGATCCGGATTAGGCTGTTTTGAGAGGTGGTTTTAGCAACTGGTCCAGTCGAATTGCACCGAATTCCCCACCGCTCGTCTCTTCCCCACCACATCGCCACTGCTCTCATTTCCCACCGCATCGTCGCCGCTCACATCCAGCCTCTCCCCCACCGTTGCGCCACTCAGACGTGGAGAGAGGGGCCTCGTTTGGGGAACGCGGCTGGAAACAGATGTCCTCCAAAAGCAGGCACCTTGCAGTGTCTCCCAAACACTCAATTCGGTGTATTATCCGGATCGTGAGTGGAGATGCTCTTATTCTGTAATAAATTAAGCATGAGTGTAAGTATATATCTTAATCGCAATAAAGTCAACCAAGAAAATCTTAGTTAACCTGCTGATATATACATGTTAGAATAGCATGATCATAGCTACCAACAGAGGTGAAATATGTGAGAGCGTACATCATCAACTTTCTATTTGTAGGATTCCACATTTAGCCTGCCATCCGTGTACACGGTAACTCTAAACGTGCGAGCTTTGTCACGAGCATCACGGGCAGAGACGGTGGGTGGCGAAATCTACGAGCATCCGACTAACGTGTCTGCTCCTCCTATCGTACTACACGGCGTCACTTATCCTGCTGCTATGTGCAAACCAAAATAGATTTCGGATCTCACCTTTTTGGGCGGCGATTTGGGTCGCACTAGGTAGATAGCGAGGGAGGGAGGGGACGAGGATGAGTCAACGAATATTTCTTCTCGAGTTGCTTGGAAGCGCAACAGCTGGCCTGAGTGGCCTCCATCTGGTTCCGTCAACGTTTGATCGTGCGGAGTAGTTGAGGACAGTACAAGCCGTGGCACTGAATTTGTTTGAGTTCGAGCGAGTGTGCTTCGAAGAATCGAAGCTGTCCCACCTTAACATGCCACGGATCTTACTACTACTACAGCTAGTATTTTCCTTATACAGCAGATAACTTTTTTTTGTATGTATAAATATCACTTATTGAAATTTCACGGTTTTAAATATATCACTCAAATTTGCACTGGGTGTAGGTCTGTCACCTCCCTCTCGGTTGTCCGTTAGTTGACCGTCAAGTGGCTATTGGAAATAGGTGACTCCAATTTATCTAAATTCCCAACGGAGAATTTACCCTTAGTCTCCATTTGCGGTAGCATTGCTAATTTATGTACTCCGTTTGTTAGGTGACTCCAGTTATCTAGACTAGCAATGAGAAAGTAAAAAAATAATCATACTATTCTAGAATTTTGAATATAATGTTTTCTCAATATTATGTCACAAATAGTTGTAACATACTGTACTATGAAACTTGAAAACCGCATATAATTATGAATCCAAGAAATAGAATGTCAATAACATTTCCCTTTATTTATTTAGAATAATAAATATTACCAGGGATGGAGATCCCAGTAGGGCAAGGTAATTAGATACACATTTTTTTTCCGAACATTTAACTGGTTATACTAAAAAACGAACACCTATGAAAAAGATATGCTTTTTCTTAGTTGACACTGCCTAAAACACTTCTCTAACCGAAAACATAGATTAGGTCTAGCATGGGACTTTAGAGCTTGTCTTGATGAACGACATGTCATGTTTCATGTGGTTTATCGTGTCATCAGGTTGCCATTGTTATTACACATGTGGCGACGACAACAATTAAAATGTTTTTTGGTGACCAAGATCATCCTTACCTAGTTGTGTAACAAGCTGTCTGCAATGGGTTCTTGATGATTTGATGATGTGCTGCATCAGGCTAGATATACTCAAAAGTTTTGATTGATAAAATCCTTAAATTTAATTCAAATTTCGAACGGATAATTCTCTTAGCGATGTATATACAAATCTCACACGTCAATTTCTTATGACTTGTAAGTTCAGTATTGACGGCCGCGCTCAAATTGAACGGCACAGCAATACAACAAGGATGCAAAAATAGTCAAAGTCTTGAGCTGAACTCCATCCAGCTCATCACTGATCAGTCATCAGTCATCTCGAGTGTTTGATGTTGGCAGATTCTCGCGAAGTGCGACGAAGTTTACGCACACCTGGAATTGGTACCGAAGTTTACGAGTCATTCAGGTCAACCGGCCGTGCCATGCTGCACGTGACAGGTCACTCGTTTTCAGCCGACCATCTGACGACTCGTGTCTTTTCACCCACGTCTCCTACTGGCTACGTACTGTTTCACGGTACGCATTATGCGTGATTGGTCTCGTGAAATTTCCATGCCCATGCTACCGGACATGCGTACCCTCGCAGTATACGGAGTATACTACTGTAACTTAGAACGAAGCACGTGCTCCATTGGGACTCTACATTTTGGTATTTTCTCTAAATCTACGATAACTATTTAGCACTGATAAAAGGCCGATGGTGGGATCACCCAAGCGATTGGATCACAGCTCCTTATGTCAAAGATTGGTGGCAAACTTTCGTGCCAAAAAAAAAAACATTTATAGCCTCTCTTGCTATGCTTGTTTCATGGGAAAATATGAAAAGAGTGAAATATGCGTGTTTTTCAGAGCAACTCGACCACCGTGATCACGGTGATCGCAAGGATTAAACATTAAGCTAAACTACGGCCTTTAGCAGGAGCTAAAGCATTAAGTAATGTAATGCAACAAAGAAAATTACAAAAAAATAACTATTGTCGATAGGGTTTTAATAAACCACCACTTCATCGCTAGCACGCAACAATAAAACAGGTTTCGTCTCGAACGCGGATTTATTCAAGAAACTGGCCGTTGGATCCCATTGTTAGGACGACGTGGCATGATAAAAAAAACGGTCAAGGGGGCAGAAAGATAGACTCGTTCTAGTTTTTTTTTTGTGAACTTTGGAAGAACCCGCTTGTCACATCGAACTCTCATTTCTCTTTATTTTGTTTTCTCTTAAATAAAAAGCAACACAATCGTGCCATACATGGGGACATCCCGGATGGGGAAGGTCAGAGGGGGTCAGCGGCTTGCTGCTACCACCCTTCCTTCTTGGTTGGAGGTCGGAAGGAGGCAGACAAGGAGTTAGGGAGAGGTGCGGGATCTGGTGTGGTGATGGCGGTGGCGACAACATAAAGCGTGCATGCGATAGGGAGAAAGAGCAAGGAGAGGTGCGCGAAAAGCGTAGTATCGTCGGGATTACGTAGGCTGCTCGCTAGAGGGCGTAGGGGATTGGCGTCGTCGACTCGGTCGACGGCGGGGGTGGCCACCATGGGCGGACGCAGCGGGGGGGGGGGGCGTGGCCCACCCAGAATTTCTGAAAAATAATTTGATACCCTTTGGAAAAGCCCAATAAGCCTGGTTCGGTCCAACATCCAAGCATCGAGACCCTCCCGACGCGATTCCCCGACACCGCCATCCCGTCGCCATCGCCGCCGCTCGCTCGGGCTCGGCCCTCTCTGTCCGCCCGTCGCTGCTCGCCCTGCCCCGCTTTCCCGGACTCCTGCGGCATGCGAGCTTGGCCGCTTGGGCTCGGCCGCCGCGGCACCGGCCGGCAGTGTCCACCTTCCGTCCTTCCCTAGTTCCCTGGCTCTTCCCGCCAGCCAACAGTCCAGGCGCTCCCGCCTCCCCTATTCTCTGTTTCTATTACCATGTAGTACTGTTAAGTGTTCAATACTGTTACTTTGGGATATTGTTTGATGTTCAGCAATAAATCGTTCCCATAAAGCTGTATCACGACTGAATAACTAGCAATGCAAGAGGAGATGATCTTGTGCTGCTCCGCTCCAAAGGTGGGCAAACCTCACTTAGGTTGACTTGAAGAATAAATTGGATAAATTTAGGCATCACAATTTATCAATCTTAAGTGTCTATATTACGTATGCCAATGAATTAAAAAAAACTCAAAAGTTGGCTGTGTGATTTTGTTAAATTTCACTGGCATATATAATACTCCATATTATAGGTTGAGTTGAGAATTATGCACTAACTGCCTCTGTTTTCTGACCTCACTTATCTCAGTTGTTAGATCACCACACAAGTTGCAAAATTAATTATGCAATATCACACTTGTCATGACTTGTAACTTAAGTTGTTCAAATTTCAGCTGTTCAATTTCTTCCAACTATATCATTTGCTTTTACTTAAGATGAACGGGTGTCGCAAGGCGCGCCTTTATGGTCTAGTTTGTCTTATATATCGTTCATTTGGCAAATGTTTTTCACAATTTGGGAGGCGCAAATTTTTTTTTTTGGAGGTGTGCCCCCCCTCTAATTCTTTCCTGCGTCTGCCACTGGTGGCCACGGCGGGGTCTCGTCTGGAAGAGGACGCGTTGCTACATGAGAGAGCTCCGATAGGACCAGGTGGACTCCGTGAAGCTCTAGAGGCCATCAGAGAAGACTGGGACTCGACGGAGGTGATGAATTGATGTGCGGAGGAAGATGGGGTTGGGGATGACGACGCAGACCACCTCGATTCCCTTGACGGTTAGTGGCACTAGGAAACCACGAAAACAATGGGCTCAACCTTGGATGGGGAACAACCTGTAACGAGTGCACTTGAAGGACTCGCTTTCTCTCGGCCTGACTCACGTACCAGCTATAGTTGGTTGGTCAAACCAAAAAATAAGAAAACGAATGGATAAATAGGTGAAAACAATTAAGAAAAAAAATGAGTGGCTTCTAGGAGACGTCACCGTCAGCTCTTCGCCACAACATTAGAAATTATAAGGTAAGGATTTTGTTTTTGATAAATGCACATGCCACTTCATCCTAACAGCTGGTCAGTTTCATGGTTAGACCAGGGTCGGAGATGAATCCGTGGTTTTTGTTACGTGTTGATGCTGGCGTGGAGGTTTTTTAAACCCTAATGTAAAGTAGTGATATTTCAAAACCATAACCGGATTTATGATATATTTTTTAAAAAATCTCAATGCAACGAAAGTAGTCGTCTCCCTTTGTTTGTATTGGGTTTTGCCAATGACAGGGTACTTGTAAGACTCCAAAACCTAATTTTCAATCAATGAAATGACCAAATTTTTTTTTTCTTTCCAGTGGGAGTAAACAAAACATCTTGAAGCCTTACCTAAATTGTAATTAACGTGTGCGTGTATAGGCAACTTGAGCAGCACAGTCAAGTGTCGCCATCTCGTGACCTAACCTAACACCCCTCGCGAAAAAGGAATGAAAAAAAAAAACACGAATATCTTCAGTCTTGTTCCGTTGTTCGTTGGTTCACCGGATAAGAAGTACATCCATATCAGGACTTGGACCGACCGGACGATGCACGCGTGCCCATCTCTGGCCAGCAGCGGCACTTCCACTTCGAGGCCGGAGAAGAACGGGTCAGAACTCAGAAGGAAGAAAACACCGGATTTGTATATCGTCATATCGGTGCTGAATTTCCTGAAGTCGTTCCACGCGCTGGAGACCACACCGCCGTTCCGTTGGTTCAGTCCTGTCCAGCGAGAGTTTTTATACAGGGGAAAACAGCGAGTGTGACCCCACTTAAGTTCTTTTTTTTTCTGACGAAACGTTGTACTGGTTTGAGATTCTCCGTTGCTTTGCTTGGGTCAGGAGTCATGACTGTGGAGTCGGCGCTTGCACTATCTGTCTCCTTGCACTGGAAGGAGTGCAGATACTTCGTTTGCAAGGATACTCGCGGCAGATACTTTGAGCTGAGTTACATGGAGTATTTTTTTTTCTACTGTAAACACAATCTTCGTGAAGTGCCAGAATTACTAAGAATTTTATGGGAGCTCCACCACGATCGATTCCCATTATTCTCCGTGCTATCCATAATAGCGCGCTATTTTTTTCCTTGCTGTAAACACAATCTTCGTGAAGTGGCGGAATTACTAAGAATTTCATGCGAACTCCACCACGATCGATTTCCTTTATTATCTGTACCATTCATAATAAGTACCGGTGAGTAAAGTAGGACACCTATTATGCATCGGAGGGAGTAGCAAGGATGAGGGAGTGTTAGATTTTTAGATAATTTTCATGTGAGTTTAATTATCGAAAGCAATATTACAGATGCACAAACATATTTAACCACACATATCAGACTAAGCACATGTATCAGATCTGAACATGGAACAAGTAGCAGCGCAAAATAGGAGATCAAAAGCACGTACAACGCGACCGGGAAGGTCGCACCACCAGCAGCAGCACCACCACCATGGGAGTTATTGATGTTGCCCATGGTGTAGTCAGAGTCGTCGTTGAAGCAGTCGAACCGGCGAAGAAGAGCACGAACAACAGCGAGCAGTCGCGCCGAGACGCTCCCCAAAAACCTTATCGCCCGTCTCCCGGTGCAGGAGGCCTGCTCTCCCGGACGGCTGTTCACACAGTCGCCGGGATGGGGAAGACTAGAGAGTAGCGCAACAAAAGGAACTTCGTGAGAGAGACGGACTAGAGAGTTCTGAGAGCTCTATTCTCCAGATCTGATCTGTCTCCTTGTATAGCCTGGGAGGAGAGCCGACCCGACCGTGTTGCCACGCGTAGGAAGCCAGGGACACGCGGCGAGCATGCACATGCAGGTCGACACGTACCCAACTCAGTTGGTGCACCAAGCAAAAAATTAGGCTTCCTTGAGTTTGTCTCGAACTCGAACTCGAGTCACGAAACACGGCGTGCGTGCCGTGCCGAGACGGGGCGGGAGGAGGAGGAGGAGTGCGCGAGGGCTCCTTCTATTCTCACTCACTTGGAAGGACTAGAACAACATCCCCTATATACCACTCCAACTCTCTCCCAACTAGCAATGTGAGACTAAACTTTATCCCCCAAAGCTATCACAAGCTGCCAACGTGATGAATCTTGAGATTTCAGAAATTGTAGACTACATGGCTATCTTATTGGGCTGCAGCCCATCTACATTCAACACGGAGTGCCAAAGATAACGGAAACAAGTTGGAGCGAGCCAACATCTTATGAAGCATAAGAGCGATTAATTTCTAGTTAAATAAGAACTAACTTAACTTTTTACTAGATGCCATCAAATTTTAGTTGCAAATCTAACTCCTTTTTCCGGGTTGCAACCTATGCCCCTACACTATATACCGGCCAGAATTGCATGCGTACAACTATTATGAAAAATGAATATTAAATGTATTTAAATTTGTCAGAAATCTGAAAAAAAACCTATGTGTACATCCGAACATACTATGTTTGTACACATAATTTTGTGGGGAGAAGAAATTTTTTGGGTTGTGAAAAAATGGGAAATAAATTTCTCGTGAGAAGTCATTTTGGAGCACCGAAAATTTTCTTTTTTGCATTAATCTCAGAAAAATGTCATTATTTCGTGGAAACTTCTGTGCGGACATTAAATGTGCGGGTGTACAGCTAAGAAAATCAGTTTTTTTTACATTTTAAAACAGATTTTTAAAATAATGTGTGCATCTAGAGATATGAGCTAAATTTTCTTTGAGAGCGGAGCTTCCATATGGGCCCCTGGCGTCAGCGACAGAAAGGGAGTTGAAAGGAGAGCATCCACCAAAGGCGACCAGTGTTTGGGCGCTGTGTTGGCTTGCTTGCGTGGGTGGGTGGGAATGTGCGCAGTAACTGCTACAGTCAGCAGCAGCTGCAGAATGTGAAAGAGAGAGAACCTCAGAAGCAAGCTCCTCTTTCCCAAACAAATAAGAAATGAAAGTAAATTATGTGTCGCAGGGTCAGGCGCCATCCATGTCATGGCACGGAACCCGGAGCCGCTCACTGACACGCTGGCCCACCGCCCTGCTTCGACAGCTCAAACTCCCATTCCGCTCCTCCCCCTCCTACCTTGCGTCCTACGCCTCGCGCGTCCAAGACAGAACTACCCCTCGGTGTTCCAGCCGCTGCCACCCATGCCCCACCGAGGTTAATCCGGTAACTTCGGAGTGGCGAGTCTGCGCGGAAGGGAGAAAGAAATGAAGGAAGGCTTCTTCACTCCCCTGCCCTTGGTCGGGCCGCGGCCACCTCACCCCGCCCACGTACCCGCTGCAGCGTGGGCCCGGAGTACAGTGGGGTCCGTCTGTCGGTGGGGGCGGACGTTGGTTAGGTGCTGCGATGTGGCGGTGCGGGAGGCGGGGTGTGTGTGTCGTGTGCGTAGGGGGTGGGCCTCGCCCATTATTTTTTATTTTACTCCCCCGCTTTTATTCCGCCATTTAAAAGCCCCCTGCTCGCCCGCCCTCCACGCCCCCCATTCCTTTCCCTTCCTCCCTCTCCCTGCTCCCACCCACATCTCCACCTCCACCTTCCTCTCTCTTCCAGCCCACCGAGCTTCTCCCGGCGGAGCTACCTGAGGTGCGAGACCCGGTATGGCCGCCGCAGGCACCGACGACGCGGTGGCCGCCGACATCATCTGCTCGCTGCGCGGGGCCGACCTTGCCGGCTGGACGCCGCCGTGGCGAAACCGCGCCAAGGAAACCGACGCCGCGCCAGCGGCGCCCGCCGAGCTCTCCTGGCCGGCCCTGGCGCGCGGGAAGCGGTCGCGCCGCCGCTCGCCGTCGGCGTCCGCGTCGGCATCCGCCGCGAAGAGCACCAGGTTCTCCGCCCGGTCCAGCCCGGCCTCGCCGCTCGACTACAGCGCCGGCTCCGTGCGCTCCGGCGCCTCCACCAGCGGCGGCGAGGACGGCGCCTTCTGCTCGCCGTGGCACCGCCGCGCCCTCGTCACCGCGCCCACCACCACGGCGACGACCACGAAGGTTCGTACCCATCCATCCGCACCCAGGTCTTCTCTCGCGTCGCGCGTGTCTGGCCGCCGCCCACCTGCTTTGCTTTGGGTTCTTCTCCCTCCCCCACCACCACCGTCTCTCGAGCCTATCTCCCCTTTTTCTTCCTTGCTTTCTTTTCGCCTTTTTTTTCGATATTTTTTGTGCCGCGTGACGAAACTGCCCTCCCTGCTGGTCAGCAGCAGCTGCAGGAGCAGCGGCAAAGATCCCTTCCCCTCCATGATTTCAGCACCGCCTCCATCGCTTTCCACCTTCCCCATCTTTCATTCCTATTTTTAATCACACTTTTTCTGCGTGGCAAGGCCGCCATGTTTCATCTGCTTCACAGATCCGCATTTGTTTGGTTCTTTCTCCCCCATG
Organism: Lolium rigidum; assembly: GCF_022539505.1. Lineage (NCBI taxonomy): Eukaryota > Viridiplantae > Streptophyta > Magnoliopsida > Poales > Poaceae > Lolium > Lolium rigidum. The sequence goes on from NC_061509.1 coordinate 32,160,734, forward strand.
CCTTCCAATTCCAACGTTAGAGCTGCAGAATTACCAGTAGAAGAAAGGAAGAATCAGTCCACGATTTTTAACCCATAATTTTCCATCAATGGTCAGTGCGTGCGTGTGGTGGGTTTTACCTGTTGTTTATAGCGCCCGCAGTTGACTCCTACTAATGGGCAAGGAGGGATGATGAGGGGCAGTTCGGAGAGCTCAACTCGTACGGCAGCAGGTGGGTGCGGCTGCCGGAGCCCCCGCCCGCCCGCCCGCGGCTTCAACTTCAATTCGGCGTATCTCCATCCACGCGACCATGCCGCCCGCCCGAGCTACCCCTGGGCTCGCGGGGGCGTGGCGGCATTAAAGCGTGTTGGTTCTCGTCGTGGGTAGCGTCGTCATTTCGCCTGCTTCTTTATCCCCCGGCGCAATTGCTCGTGTGGTGGGAGCCTGCAGGGTGTGTGGCGTGGTCCCCACCGCACACACCACCTCTCTCTCTCTTTCTCTCTCTGGTGTTGAGTGTACGCAGAGTCAAAAGCGCTCGAGTTAAAACTCGGGATCCAAGTGGGTGGTGGCATCGGCGGTGGCATCCAGGCGGCACCGGCACGGCGTTCGCCACTTCGCCGGAGCCTGCCGCGGCGCGCCGGCGCGCCGCCGCGCCGTGCGCGAGGGTGAAGCGAACCGGGCAGAGATTTTCTTTTGCCTTTTGCGGGAGTGGGGGCCCGCCGTGGCAGTAGTGGACCGCCGGATGGGGCCGGGGGCTTCTGTTATGGCGCTGCGTCAGGGCGGTGGTTAGGCCGGCGGATGCGCTCCTTGCCTAACCAGAAATGGGCCATGTAGATAAATGAATGCAGTACACCCATGGATACGGACGAAAAAAAACGTATTAAAATCTTTTTGCGGCGATGGTTCGTCATGCTGCTGCGTGATTGGTGAACTGGGGATTTGATTTCCTTGCGGGGAGCCAGGGACGGAGAAAGCTATGGGAGCAATATCTTCAGATTTTCTTATTGCACAAAAAATATCTTCACATTTTAGCAGAAGAAAAAAAGTATCTTCACATTCTATCTCCTTCCTTCCTTCCGTGATGATTCTGCGCCCCGTGATTCGTTTGGGGGTCCAAGTGGATTGTGGTTTGTTTGTTGGATATGCGCTGCTGCTCATTGATTGGTCTAGCTACTTGCTTACAAAACACAATTGCGTCTCCTTGCTGCAGGTGGGCTCCATCGGACGGCCACAGTTGACCTTCCAGGCCCCGCCGCCGCGGCCCGCCGGTCAGAGGCAACGCAAGAAAATGGTGAGCTTCTCTTCATCAAAACTCAGTTACAACATTGCTTTGCCTGCATATACACAAGGAGAGTGATGTACCGCGGTGGAAAAGTATGACGACCGTGTACGCGCTTGCTTTGTTACTGCTCTCGCTCGGCGAAAAGAGCCTTGACCCACGGTGGCGACTGCCGAGCGCCATGGCCAGTCATCACAGGGAAAAAAGATGTCGTAGTGCCGTAGTGGTGGTTGAACTACACCCGTACTGCTAGTTTAGAATAAAGCAGCCACATCTCAGCCTGCCGTTCCAAAGGGTGTGAGCGAGTGAGGGCTGAATAAGAAAGTGGGGGGAATCTTAGGACCAAAGCCACGAAAGCTGTACGTACTAGCCAAAAAGATCTGCTTCATCACCAAGATTGCCCTGTGACCAAGATGCTCTCTTTTTTCACATCTCTCTCGCTCTCTCTCTCTCACCCCAATTCTCTTCTATTTTTGGTTACTCCAATTTGTATTAATGTTTGGTTATTTGCCGTGATATGCAGAGGCTGCCGGAGGTCCAGCAGCTGGTGCGGTCGCTGGCGGTGGAGAACGAGAGCCTCCACGAGGTAATATCGCATTATCTTGATTCTTTAACGTTTGCCTTCCAGCGACTATCCTACAGCTGGTCAATTTGTGCTAACTGGCGTTGGAATTTGTCTTGGAATTGAGCAGGAGATGCGGGCGCTGCAGAGAGCTTGCTCCGCACTGTCAAAGGAAAATGACAAGCTTGAGGTAAATACTTATCTGCTTGTCCTCTTCTTTTCTGTCCCAATTTGGTACGTGGGCCACGGAATGGTATCTATCCCGGCGGAATGGCTTATGACAATGCTATCCTGTTTGCTCTATAGCTTAAAGCATAAGTCTCGAGTTTTTTATTTGCTGGCTGGCAAGGGAATTTTCTAAGCCTTCCTAGTTAGTGGTCCATATGTAGTCCATCTTTTTGTGACAACTGCTTTAGTTTGTAGGCTATCCGCGCCTAAGAAGATGCTATAGGGTGTACACGGTGTTTGACTCGTTGCTAGTTGTCTTTTTTCCATCTCATTTGCCATTACACTTCAGGAATAGATTAAAAATAATACCGGCGGGATTCTTAAACTGTTACTAGATGCAAATTTCTTTTAAAAAATGGAAAAACTTTGGGATTCGACTGTAGGCAGTGAACTGGTCAAGTTCATAACTGCATATTGATTCCTGCATATTAGCCAACTAACAGTAACTCGTTAGAATCGCCGTTGCCGATAGAATTTACATGTGGGTTAAATATTCCAGAGTTTTGTTCCTTGTGCCTTTCCAAAAAAGCGCTTAGGTAGACCACGGTCAAGTTTCTGACTAAAATGGCACTAGGATTTCGTTGTTCCCTTGAACTATCACTGGCCAGCAATAGCAGCCTGGTTCTCATGGCCAAAAATGTATCCAATTGGGTAATGCGATATGGAGCATCTTCACTCCCAAGGATTCCATTTTGGGCCAAACAATTCCATGTCTTATTTGCTGTTGCTTATTTGATTTGTTTGCCTGCATTCATGCCTATTCGTTGCCCTTGCTAGTAGAACTACGTGGCCTTGTTTGATCCAAGGGCATGAAGGTGCAGAAAATACTTTTGCTGCCCATTTATAAATGATCAAGTCATCGTTGATGAATTTACTGCAACAACTTAACTGTAAAACTATCTCAAAGTCAGCTGTTTTTCTTTTTGGCTTTTTTCACCAAAAGGATGATAAGGCTGTTGAAACTTGTGAATTGTTGGGTGTAGATTTGTGAAGAAATCTTGGAACTGGGCTGTAGTCAATGGGAACAGTTTACTAAAGAATAGCCATGTGGGTTAAACATTCTGGATCTTTGTTTCTTGTGTCTTTGCAATAAGTGAGGAGACTGGGGTCAAGATTCGGACTAAAATAGCACTGGAATTTCGTTGTTCCCTTTTCAACTATCAGTGGCCACCAGTAGCAGTATGTTTCTCATGAGCCATGATATTTGTCCAGTTGGATAGTGTGATAACAAGCATATTCATTCACTCCAAAGGATTCCTTTTTAGGCCAAACAATTCAATGTCTTATTCTTGTTGCTTTGCTTGCCTGAATTCACGCCATTTGTGGTCCTGACTAGTAAAAGTATGTGTCTTTTTTGATCGACGGGCGTGAAGATTCAGAAAAAATGCTGTTACTTCCCATTTATAAAAGATCAAATTGTTGCTGACGAACTTTGCAACAGGCAACTTAGCTGTATGTATCAGATGCAGCTCATTGTTTGAATGACGTTGTATATGCATGCAAAGAAAAATGCAAATCTTAGTTAGCACTCTCTGAATAGTTTTGAGAAATCTCACTCTCTGAATAGTCATAAGCAATTCTGATCTTTAAGTAGTTTTTTCACAAGTTTCAGTTTGAGGTTTTTGCCGTATGTGATAACTATATTTATGATGTTAGATGCCCTTATCGGTGCTTAATCATCTCTGCCTTGTGCAAAACATCCCAACTATGTTGCATACCCAAGCCACACACTATAAATGGCAATCATGCAGCTTTCACCTTGTTTAATTTTTTCTGAACTTCGATACCATAGCTAACAGCTTGCTCACCTAACACCATTCGGTTCAGTTCAACTCTAGTTGCAACCAACTCAACCAACTTATAACCTTCGGTCTGAAGGTATTTCTGCCTTGAGAATAGAGGTAGTCCTGGTCCCTCCTTATAATAAGAGAAAAATATTATGTACCACCAAAAGGTTTCCCACTTTGTATGTTTATTATCATAACTTCTTGATAAACAAAACTTTCTGGATCTGTTAGGGTGTGTTTCATGCTGATTAAAGCCTAGACAGGGGTCTTGATCTTGACAATGCGGTGGTTGGGTCTCCATCCCCATCCCCAGTACATGAGCCATTGAACGCCCATTTTTGTCGGTATGTCGTACCTGGTTTTCTCTTTCTGAGCGTAACACACTGAATATGCTATAAAGGAACTCAGTACAAATACATCCGAGTGACCTGTAGTTTATCTTTCTGTTAGTTTTGTAGACGAGATCATGTGACCAGTGCATTTGTAGTAAAAAAATCATCAGTCGGTAATAAGTGGCTCTGATTCCCATTGTTTCTGTCTTCTCGGAATTCTTACGTACTCTACATGTGCAATAGTACTTGGGAAAGATAACTGATAATTATGTCAATGTTCTGATGGGGACAATAGGCGTATCTAACAAAACTTTTTTGGCATTGTGCAGACAAGAATAGAGCAATCCAACTCACAGAAAGAAATCGCATTGAAGGAGCAGAAAGGGAAGCAACCGCTTGACCAGCAGCCCCCACACGACAGCTTCGCGCTACCAGATCTCAACCTTCCAGCACAGGACAATGCGGACAGCTCCTCAGTTCATTGCTGAGCCCCCAGATTAGCACGGCTTTGCTAACACAAATAACAAAGTGTACATAGAGCTAGTAGTCTAGCTAGATGGCGGGCACGGAGGTGTCATTTAAAGAAAAGAATGACACAGATTTTATAAGGTTCTAGTAGAATTTACAGGTTCAGTGGCTCTGTCCTAAAGAGACAAACTCAGGTTGTAGCTAAACGAAATGACTAATTTAGCTCATCTGATGATTGCTTTACCACCAGTTAGTAGCGCTTCTATATTTCATAGAGCTGAGGGAAGGTACAGCTCAAACTGATTTTCACACTGTGTAGAGAATTTAGATGAGTTTATTCATGTTACTTTGTTCAGTGAAATGTTATGTGTGAAGATTTGGTCAGAGTGGAGAACTTGTTCATCTGTCTTCCTGATTTTGGCAAATGATCTTATGTATGCGAAGTAGATGAACATGTTGGTTGCCACGCCAAAATAAGAAGTGCCTGCCAAAATGCATGCAGACGATGGATTTCACAGAATGCATCAAGAAATTTCATTGGCGTCCCTTCTTTAGAGCATGATCTCCTCCTTTTCGCCGACAATTCAGAACTTGAATTCCTTGCACACATCAAAGGATACTCCAGCTGCGAAGCCGTTGATCAACAGAGCAGTAGAGCATACCGCGGACATGCCCAATGGATTGAGCGTCAACCTCCTCGAATCCCTATTACATCGATCACGGAACCCTGCTCGCTGCCAGCGCGTAATTCATCCGACAGTTGGGAACCCGGCAAGTTGAATGTGCAGATGGAGACCAGTTGGATGCACACGTCAGTTGGCGTTAATGGCTATCGGCATCCAATCGGCCATGAGCAGGGCAAGTTGAATGCCATGACAGAACACGCACCTGCAGCAACCGTCGACGAAGATGGCGTGGTGATGCTCTCACAGAGGCTCTAGCTAGGGCAGTTCATGAAGAAGAGAAGATGTCCATGCTGCTGCCTGCTGGAGCTTGAAGATGGATGACCGTCATCCATTTCTACAGACAGCAGTCAAATCGTTCGCGAGCGGCGTCACGAAGTGGGTCTTGGTCTTGACAGCGTTGGCGTATACATAGATGGCACCAGCCACGGCCAGCCTGACCAGATGAGTAGTGTACAACTTGATTCCTCGCTCACTACGAAGGACCAGCTGTCAGGGTCTGGCGGTCAGCCATGTACAGCTTATAACTGTCACCGTGGACAGAGTTATGGTATTTGTCTCAACCATGTAGTGGCTTCCTAGCTCATGTGCTATGTGGGAGGCCGGTTCGGCCCATGGAGGCGCCGTCCACTTCGATGCTATGTTCGTCGGAGGCTGTGGTTGGCGGGATGCCGTCCGCCACCGTCGTCGGTGTGGCGGTGGGGCGGGGTTCATCCCCATACAGGACGAGACACTACAAACAACTGGGGCATCAATGACGGTACATGGCTGACGTTTGAGAAATCCGTTAGCGATTGTCTTTTTCTGTGACGGTACCGCGTTTTCGCATCACAGGTGACGTTTTGGGCCGCTCGGCCCCAAAAAAATCGTGACGGGTGAGCTCTAAGCGTCACAATTGTCCAGAAATGACCGTCACGGCAGGTGGGCGGCCTGAACTGCAGACTCGAGGAGGGGGGGGGGGGTTCACAACAGCAGGGTTCGGGCCGGTGGACACACCTTATCCATCCTCTGCACGTTTCTGTTGACGTATTGACAGCGGAACATATATAAGCATGTCACAAACACAAGCATGCACTTGCCTTGAAGAAGGGAATAGACCTAGTTGCCCAAAGTTTACTATTGTACCCTCCCACCTTTTACCATGAAGGGGCCTTGGTCATTTGTCAATGACTTCTTTCCTCTATGGGCCCGTTTGATTCATCTGATTTTTAGAACACATGAACAGGAAAATTGCAGGATTTGAATGCCATATCCAATTAAATTCTAAAGAATTTGGAACCTATGATTTTTGTTCTTCAAGTTCCATTTGACTCAGAGGGAAAACAAAGAAATTGAAACATGAGGTTTGAATGGATGCAAATTTTCCTCCAAAGCATAGCACAATGCAATCCTGTAGAAAAAAATCCTATGCATTCATAACGATTTCAACACTAAGAATCAAACGGCGCACGTAGGAAAAAAATTCTTAGGATGAACTACAACATTTCTATGGCATTTCTTTCAACCAAACAAGCCCTATATATCCCCAATTGGGGTGGGAACTATTTCACTCCTCATTCGAGAATGGGAGTGACCTAGAGCTTCAAGGCTTGTTATGGAATCTCTAGTTTTGGATGCGAAAAATCTCGTTCGACTCAGATCAACGTTGTGTAGGTCTTGAATTCTCATCCCTGCAAAGGCTCATTCGGCCCATGATCCATGCTTAAATAATTCGACATTCTTAATTAAACCACTCTCCAACAAAACAACCTAACCAACTAAAAAAAAAAGTGAAGCAGGGATATAATCACCATCTAAACAACTCAACCATAGATTGACTTGAAATCGACGCCAACCGATACATTCAGTAGTTTTGTTGACTTTGCTCTTGCGTGCCAGAACACAAAACAACGGTCAACGGTGCACGGAAAAGACCCGGAGTGTGCAACGACAATCACCGTATCGACAACATTGTCGTGATGAAAGCGGATTATTAAATCATGGCCGCCTTGAGTCTCCATTTTGATTAATTGTCGGATGCTTCATTATGATTCAGCTCGCCGTGCCTAACTAAGTCCACCTTTTCTAATTAACAGCTAGCCTTTCCCCATGATTACCGTGACAATTATTCGCTGCAATTGCATTGGACGTGAAGGATGGTACCACGAGCTAGTAGATACGTTCGTGCCCAGGCTAGTAGCTAGAGATGTAAACGGATTGGATCGGACTATATTTTGGTCCTATCATATCCTTTACCGTAGAATTTTCATGGATTTGGATTTCGAGTTTGGATTCGAATGCGGATATACTGGACTGCGGATTTGAATCGAAAATGAGATAAACTCAAACCGGAAAAAGGAATAGTCTGTTATATTAGATAGTTATTTTTTTAAAAAATGAGGCAAGACTTGCCATTTTCATTAACAAAGAAAAAAAATAGGTGGCTGGTTTATTAACGGAAAATTAGTCAAAAACCGGCACAAACACCCTCGCCGACCGCCATGGAACACGACCGTCACGGGGGCACACACAACCACCCTGGCAACACACCGAAACTCCACAAACACCATCCAAGCGGAGATCGTCGTCGAGCTTGCACACCGGCGTCAACGTCATCACTTTGCAGCGACCCCGACTTCCCCGAAGATGCGACCACCAAAGAAGACCTCGCCGAAGCGGTACCGTGAGGCTCAATTCGGCCAAAGCCAAATAGGTGGCTCCTCGCGTGGGGGAAAGCAGCGCCGGCTCGGATGACGAGCTACGGAGAGGGGATGCGTGAGACCCGCGCCGAAGGAGAACTCCACCTGGAACACCCCATGGAGGTCATCGTACGGCGCCCCAAAAGAAGACACTCGAAGAACATGTCAGCTCCGACTCCACATCAACGGAAGTCCAACATGAAGAAAACTTGGACACACCGGGCTTGGAAGCCGACTAACTAGGCCTTGCCGTGACCAAACCATCACTCTTCAATGCCATTGTTGCCACATAAGCCGTCACATGGAACTCCCGCATCGCCCGTTGGACACCTGCCAACCACGATGTTGTGTGTGTCCAGCTCACAGGAAGTGCAAATGTGATCGATGTCTTCTAGGCGACGCCCCAAAGGAGGTAAGCAATGTGAGACGACGCTGTCGCTCGACCCAACTGGGTCAAAGCTTTTCACCTGAAGCTAATCCGAGATTGGATGTCAAGAAAAATTCCATGACGATGCCTCCAACGAGGAGAACAACGTCCGCAGGAGCAGTCACCGCCGACCGGCCATCGCCGTGCAAACTTTCGTCCAGAGCTTCGAGGCCACCATCCTCGCGCAACCGACGGAAGCCGGCATGCACCTTCACTGACGCGCACACGCTTGAAGCCACGACCATGCCATCGCAAAGCAGGGGCAGCCCAAACCTCGTCGCCGACGAAGCCGAATGGCTAGATCCCGCGAGATTTTGCAAGCACATCCCGTTGGAACACAAACTGCAGAGCACACCCCGGAAGCAGCCATCGTTGACTGAGCTTGGAGGGGCCCACCACCCCACCCTATCTCGTCAGAGCCGAGCCACGGGCGGAGCTGCACCGCCTAGCACCACTGCAACCCCAACCGCAGTCGAGGCTCAATCCCGCACTGCCGGAGGCCGGGCTTCAACACGCCGAGCAAGGATACCGCATGCCGCCATGCGGAGTGCCTCGGAGCAGCCGGATCACAGCAGGAGGCCGAGCCTCCCCCACTGATAGCACCACCGCGAGGAAGAAAAGGGGGCCTACCGCCGCCCGCCAGCCAGGCTTAGCCCGAAGGCCTCCTCCGGCGACAGAGAGGAGGGTTTAGAGGAGGAGCACCGGTGGCGGCGGGTCTAGGGCGACCGCCCAAGCCGCCCTGGGAAGGGCGACACGGGATGGGGTGGGGTTTCTTGATACACATAGTTATCCTTATTGTAGATAGTTATAGTTCTTACAAATTTTGAGAGGGATTTAAGAACTTTCAGTCTTATCTTGTTAAGAAAAAAGAGACACAACACTGATAGATAATTAGAGTTAAACATGTCGGCGAATGAATTTGGTAACTCAATTACCATGTCATATACCACATCCAGAACACTTTAGAATCAGATATTCTTATCCTTCAAATTCTTTAAAATTAAATATGAATACTTTAAAATAAATTCGGGACTGTATCTCCGCCGTAGAGGCGTATAGAATGCATCGCCGTAGAGCACACGTCTTCATACTTTGACGAGTCGTCGAGCCCTCGTCTTGTTCACAGAGAGTGCTGAGCCGCGACAAGGACAGCAACCCACCTTCCGCCATCCGTCATCCACTCCGCCCACCCTCACCAACCAAAACCCCCAACCGCCGAGGTCGTTGCGTGCTCCGCCCCCCACCTCGCCTGCCTCGCCGCGCGGGGACTCCGGAGGCCCCCGATGTCGTTCCACTACCCCGACCACGGCCTCGCCATGGACGCCGCGGCGGCCGCGGCCTCCTCGCCCAACCCTAGCTTCTCCCCCGGCGGCGGGGGCGGCGGGGAGAGGGAGAAGGCGGCCGTCGCCGCCCACCCGCTGTACGAGCGCCTCCTGGAGGCCCACGTCGCCTGCCTCCGCGTCGCCACCCCCGTCGACCAGCTCCCCCGCATCGACGCGCAGATCGCCGCCCGCCCGCCCCCGCTCGCCGCCGCCGCCGCCGCCGCCGGCGGGCCATCCGGTGGCGAGGAGCTCGACCTCTTCATGGTATTTTACGCCTCCCACGCCTCCCTGCCTTCGCTTTGTCCTGCTTTGCGAGCTGTGGCTTGTTTGCTAGGGTCTGCGGATGCTCCGCCTGAATAGCTGGAATAAGGACAAATTGGGATAAGCTTTAGTTAACTATTGATTGGGCGTAGTACTGCAATTGCGGTGTTCTCGGTATGGTCAATTTGAGCATATGGTACTGCAATTGTGGTCATTAGTATGCCGTTTTATTACAACAACGTGCTGCAATAGCTTTGTTGATTTTGTCTTGTATGAAACTTAGAGAAATGAAACCGAAACAGATACGACATATCCCAGACAGTGAAACCAATACTTGTTGGAAGGAAAAGATAACCCATAGATCACTCATGGGTGAACATTTTTTGTGCTATATCGTGTTTAACAGCTGATTTCGTAGACCTTGTACGAATTGCCCATTTCTGCCATTAGTTCAATCATTCCTATTACAGCCCATATAACCACTGGTTATGCGCGATGTTTTTGTGCCACTTGACTAGAATGCCATCTATTTCTTCGTAAACATGTATATCTAGGTTGTTAATATGCCGCTTGCGTCCGGCATCATGTTTTTCCCTACGTACCGTTCCGCTTATGGATTATCATAATTGTACTTCATTTGTCTGCAGACACATTATGTATTGCTTCTTTGTTCATTCAAAGAACAACTCCAGCAGCACGTACGTGTTCATGCGATGGAAGCAGTGATGGGTTGCTGGGAGCTCGAACAATCTTTACAAAGTCTAACAGGTAGATGGAAGCTTTTATTTGCTTCTCTTGATTGAGCATGGTGGTAGAGGTTTCCAAAATACACGTTGCATAGTTATTTCTTATTTCAATAGTCTGTAATCAGTCTGATGGTTGCTATGGAAGTGTAAAGTATCAATTGCAAGGATAATATATCATGTTGAGCCAGTGAATGGACATAGAGAAGGAATTGGGATCAGAAAGGGCCATTTTGCGGAAGTATGGATTTCAGAGGAATAACATAATTAAGCATCTAGAAATGTTTAAGCTTCAATTTATGTATTCTTAGTAGGCTTAGTTGATTAAGGCTGGCATAGTGGGGAGCAAGTTAGACTAGTAACATGCATATATGTTACCATCTCATAGTCATTTTGTTTTTATCTTTGCATACGTAACCAAACAATGGAAAAGATTCCTCAAGAGTCTCAAGGGCCCAAAAGCGTGATAAATGCCAAGCCAAAGACTGCGGAGGAAATTAGGTGAAGTACTCCAGATACAAAGTACGGAAATGTATCTAGAACTTCTCCCCCTGTCAGTACTCCCCAACCTAGAGTAACTAAGTGTGGAAGTAAATTAAGCCTTGTTCATACATTAGAGAAGGAATTGGGATCAGAAAGGGCCATTTCGCGGAAGTATGGTTTTCAGAGGAATAACATAATTAAGCATCTAGAAATGTTTAAGCTTCAATTTATGTCTTCTTAGAACCATAGTATTAGTTGGCTAAGGCTGGCATAGTGGGGAGCAAGTTAGACTAGTAACATGCATATGTTACTAGTATATGTTACCATCTCCTAGTCATTTTGTTTTTATCTTTTCATACATAACCAAAAAAATGGAAAAGATTCATCAAGAGTCTCAAGGGCCCAAAAGCGTGTGATAAATGCCACCGAAGCCAAAGACTGCGGAGGAAATTAGGTGAAGTACTCCAGATACAACGTACGGAAAAGTATCTAGAACTTCTCCCCCTGGTCGTACTCCCCAACCTAGAGTAACTAAGTGTAGAAGTAAATTAAGCCTTGTTCATACATTGGATTTTCTGGTACGAAATGAGCCACTACAAATAAGTTTGTTGCTCCGGCCCAGAATACGATCAATCCAGCATGATCTATGTGAGCTCTGAGTAGATTACCGGAAAAAATGACAAGTCTGGCATTCCCATCCGACCAAGTAAAGTTGGTGGCTTCTTGGTCACAACCAGCTAGCGTCATAGGTATTGTAACATAGAGACCTTCATTTATTGCTTTGTAGAGTCTTTTTTCACTAGGAAGTGCTCTGCGATGGTAACATATTGTGTCACCCCACTTGTCTCTGCTCTTTAATTACTTTCCATATCATCTTTTTGAATAGGGAGAAACTGCGATAAATTTTGCATAGGTTTAATTGAGCGTAGTATTGCAATTGTGGTGTTCTCTCTATGGTGATTTTGAGCACAGCACTGCAACTCTAAGGGTAATAGTCAATTGCAAGGGTAATAATCATGTTAAGCTAGTGAATGGAAATAGTGAAGAGGTGGGGAGCAGCAACGGCCATTTGGCAGAGTATGGATTTCAGACTGATAGCATAATTGACCATCTAGAGAGGTTTAAGCTTCAAGCTGTGTATCCTTAGAACCAGAGGATTAGCTGATAAAGAAATTTCCACCTATCTGATGACAGTCTTACATTTGTTGTTTCTGAGGTTCTATAATATGTTATTACTTGCGCTCACCATTTCAAATTATAAAATTCCTTGGAATCTGCAGAGGGAATAGTTAATGAGTTGATCCTCGTAATAAAGGAGAGGGAAGTTGCAATAAAAGAGGGAAATATAAAGACACCAATAAATCAGTATGCGTGACTTATTATTATAAGAAAACACGGGAATAATTTTATAAAATGAAATGAAGGGAGTATCTTTTTAGGTATACTAGTTACTTACTAATCCCTCTATTCCAATGAATAAGGCCTATAAATTTAATCAAAAGTTAACATCTTCTAAGTTTGACCAATGTTATAGATAAAATATGAACATTTCTGCTACAAAATCAATGTTAGTAGATTCACCGTAAAATATATTGTCATAATATATTTGATTCATGTTGTAGGTTTTATATTTGCTTCTTTATATTTGGTCAATCTTTCTAAGCTTTGACTTTTGACTAAATTTATAAGCCCTATTCATCGGAACGGATGTAGTAGTAATTAGCGCACAGTGGAAGCAGTATTACTCTTTAATGTAGTGAAGTTAATTATCCAATCAGGACCCATGCGTAAAATAGTTGTAATGCAGCAATTACTTTCTGGATTTATTAAACACACATTGAGTACATTTGGGTGGGAGCGGTCCAGCCTTTAGTTGCTGCTCTCTCTTGCAAAGACTGGATGCTTAGGATGTTCTGGTCTGCCCGTCAAATCTTTCCCATGCATGGCATAATTTGACTTACCTTCTACATTAAGATTTTTGCCTTGTGTGCTGTTCTGGGCCATATGCCAATTGGGAATCAGAATTTGAATCTTCGAGGCTTCAGGAACAGTTTTTTATATCAATCATAGGCTCAATAGTGTTTCAGGGGAAACTGGCTTTGTGTTATACAGATTCCTGAAGAGGATAAGCATGCACCGAAAGACAATTTGATTTCATGTAAGCTGACCGGATTATATGGTGGAAATGGTTGTAGCTGTTCAAGTTAGAATTATATGAACTGTCCGCAAATTCATACTGAAATGCTGACGAGGAATTCACAATGCTTTTACCACAATTTATCACTTGGGAACTTAAAACCGCATATTAAGCTGGTTGAGTCTTCAGTTGTTCATCTGTCGTACAATCTAGAACTTATCTTTTTTTGAGACAACAGAAGATAGTGGTGATTATCATCAATATAATAAATTGAAAATTGAATTTTGCTTCTTTTATCCTGCAGGGGCATCTCCTGGTGAAGGCACAGGGGCGACTATGTCTGATGATGAAGATAACCAAGTGGATAGTGAGGCCAACATGTTTGATGGAAATGATGGGTCAGATGGTATGGGCTTCGGTCCTCTGATATTGACTGAGGGTGAACGGTCTTTGATTGAACGTGTACGACATGAGTTGAAGAGTGAGCTTAAACAGGTAAATTTGCAGCCTCGAAATGCTTCATTGCCTCTTTCATGACATATTTTGACTAACAAAAACTTGTTACTTCTAGGGCTACAAAGAAAAGCTAGTTGATATCAGGGAAGAGATTATGCGCAAGCGGAGAGCTGGTAAACTTCCTGGGGATACGGCAGCTACACTGAAAGCTTGGTGGCAAGCTCATTCTAAGTGGCCATACCCTACTGTACGTGACACCACTTCTAAGCTTCATTTTGCAATTAGTTTCAGTTCATGATCATCAACAATTCTTGCTCAACTCATCCAGGAAGACGACAAGGCTCGCCTGGTGCAGGAGACAGGCTTACAACTGAAGCAGATCAATAATTGGTTCATTAACCAACGCAAACGGAACTGGCACAGCAGCAACGCAGCATCCTCTAGTGAGAAGACCAAGAAGAAAAGGTACCATACGTGAAAACCCATACTTCACCTTTTCATGACACCCTCGCACATTCTTGTTTATTGCTTCCTTTTTTATGCATGTAAAAAAGAAACGTTACAGGTAATGATGGCACGGAGCAATCGTGGTAGACAGTGGTACCAGATGAAACTAGATGTAAACAATATACCTTTGTCATGAAGAGTGCAGTATATGCTCTCTCTCTCTCTCTCTCTCTCTCTCTCTCTCTCTCTCTCTCTGGAGCAACTAGATATGAAGACAACCCCTTCACAAGCACGTCCAAGGATGCAGTCATTGGCTAAGAAGTCATCAGTAGTTGACTTAAAGTGGTAGTGACCTGGAATTCCAGTGTGAGTGTTGCTAATGTGATTTGTGTAAGTGTGTTGTATAACTGGGGAACGGAAGGGAAGCATCGTGGTGTATGTAATTGTGTATTCTATTTATCATGTAACAATATCTTAGGTAGAGTCTGAAGACACAGATTGGGGGTCTTCTGTGGGTGACTGGGTGTGATGTAAGGTATGGTGTTGCTGGCCTGAAACCACGTGGGAAACTATTCTGTTTAAAATGTACCGGAAAGCTGAATTATGGAGTATTTGTAAGCGCATATGTACACAACTACACATGATCTGAAATTCTCAATGTACCTGTGACAGTGTTTCTGCAAAATGCGATGTCTGCTTTCTTCATTGGAAGTCATTTATACATGGTTAATGGCTTAATGCATCAACAACGCTTTACGTGCAAATCACAGGCTGATGTAATTAGGTTGATTATGAATCTTCTTTTCTATAGTAGTGGTTTTCATTGGATTTTGGATCATCTGTTTTCATTCATGTCTGCAATATCTCTTGTTTAGAACGCAGGAGTAGCTCAGTCCTTGGAAGGAACTTGAACTGTTGCTGCCAAATGGGCGCAGACCTTCTATGTCAGATTGCCCTGGCCAGGGGCCTGTGTTGTTTGAGCAATGCTATACGTACGATAGAAATTGTCGGATGGTTTGGTACGATCAGACTCAAAACAGCGTCAGCCAGTATGTGGGCCAGATCATTGGAAGGCCCTTCTTGAGTCTAGTCGTACGGAGATCGTACAATTTCTATCGTACGTGAGGCATTTCCGGTGTTGTTTTACTAGTAACGCTATTTGGAAGAGTGAAGGGGACGGAACCCTTAGATTGGTTCTTTGGATGCTCATCTCTAGCTTATGGAGGTAGAGATTCGTGTAGTAATATTTTCACAACGTGTACTAGGGTAATAGTGACACTAAATATTGTAGCTATTGAGTGGTTGTGCACCTACTGTATTAATTTGAGTAAGCCAGTACATACTGCGAGGAGAGGTGGGGATGTGGGGGCTCAAGGGTGATAGTGATGAGATGGTTGCACATCGATCTAGCATAGTCTATTGGAATAGGATGCATTGGAAACTTGAGCTGGAGCACAAATGGATGAATCAAAGCTTGTCTGAACGAACACACTAGAAGAGGTTGATGTAGGGTTCTTCCACCCATACCACCGTGCTAATAGTCGAAGCCATATGCCCATATGCACATCTAGAGGACATCAAGAGGTTTGTCCTTGAGTTCTACTCTCTCTGCTCATAAGAGGGAGTATGAGCTAAACGGTACAAAACTTGTGTTACATTTCTTTTCTTCAAGTGCATAACCTACGTTGAAAATAAGTGATTCAACTTTATCTATGAAATTAGTTTATATACATCCGTTTCTACACAAAATCAAGTCATATATTTCCGAACGGAGGAAGATGAGTCAAGCAAAGAACGTTCATTGTAGTTCTTCACAATGATATGCCTCAAAGCTTTGATGTAAATTACCACATCCAAACGATAGATTGAACGTTAAAAAAAAGGCCGCCCCTACAAGGACGACGGGCTCCATTGGTTAGTTCCTGTAGTTAAACTGGTGGACAACTAGTTTGAATCATAGAGTGTAGGATATTACTACTCCCTCCGTTCTCTTTTAATTGACTCAGATTTAGTACAAAGTTGTACTAAATCCGAGTCAATTAAAAAGGACCGGAGGGAGTAGAAAAAGACCAACCTTTATAAAGAGAAAACTGAACCACCACAGAGTGACACGTGGCAGCGCATGCATACCCACGTTTGCACCCCGCGCGTACCTCATCCGCGCGTTCGCGCGCCCCGCGCGTACTCGTTTCGGGCGTGTACCTCATCCCGCGCACCACCGCTCACCACCGCTCACCATGCTAGCTGCTAGCAGCTGCATGCAATTGATTAGGTAGCAGAACACACGTATCTTGCTTAGTTTTGTACGACTACACTTACGTATAACACATAAGTACAGTTGTGTACAGCATAGAAGTATAGTTGTGTACGAGCGAGTACAAGCACAGTCACGTACACGAGCAGGTACAGTCGTGCACACGAACAGGTACAGTCACGCACAACACACGAGTACAGTTGAACACACATGCGAGTACAAGTACAATCACGTATAAGAGCAGGTACAGTCGTGCACACGAGCAGGTACAATCACGCACAACACACGAGTACAGTTGAACACACGAGCGAGTACAAGTACAGTCACGCAGACGAGCAGGTACAAACGCGCGTACGAGCAGGTACAGTCGTGAACACGAGCAAGTACATGTACATAAGTACAGTGGCGCACCCGAAAGCGAGTACAGCCGCGCGTAAGTACAGTACTAGTCCACGCACACGGGCGAGTACAGTTAGCGAGTAAAGGGAAAAATTGCACCAAATACACTAAAAACAGAAGTACTTATCAGTTGAAACACGAGTACAATTAGGTACACAACATAGATACAATCATAATATTATTGGAAGTACGAAAAAAAAGTATCTCCAAACCTATCAACATGGGATCTAGTTTTGAAGATCTCGACGCGAGGATCTCAAAAGTGAAAACGGTTCGCAATTTGAACTTATGATTCTCAAGATATTTCATTTTGAAAAAACGAATCTAGAAGAAAAAGGGAAAACCGACACAACCCGCCTTCTCTCTCCTCCCCCATCCCCACCTTGCTTCCCCTTGCGACACGTGGCGAGCAGGGAGACCACTTCCCAGGGATTTTCTGGCACCACAGCGCGCCACTTGTCGCGTGCGGAACGAGTTGACTTCCCTTCGCGAAGGTCGGCCTTTTTTTAAGGCTTTCGTAGAGTGTAGGAATTACCTTATCCAAAGTTAACTCTATATGGTTTTGTTACCGTGCTTACCACACGGTGTTATTCAGGCTCCCCATCGCCACCTTTTATTCCGCGTGGTGTCACCCGACCCTAGCGGTGTGGTATTGAACATTAGAGGAGCACATGTACCCAGACGCCAGACGGCAATATGGTATCGAGGCACCGCGCGCATCAGGAAACTAGGAACGGGCCGGCCAGCAGACGTCGAGAGCCTGACACTTGAAGTGGGCCGGGCAGTCTGGGCTGCTTTTGGCAGATGGATCAAAAGGCTCGCACGAGGGTCTGTGCTGATGTTCGTAGTTCGTAGCTGGTGTCGTATAATCTGCTGGACATCCAGTTGTCACCAAGTTTTTTTTTTGAAACTTAAATCACATATATTAAGGTCAGCAAGCCGCCTCATTAAAAACCTTCCAGCCCCCTTCGGTACCCTGGAAGGAAAAGAGTGCGTCTGAAACTTGCTGCCTTCTCAAACAAGTTACATTGTTGTGATCAAAGTCACATCACTCATTGTTTTCAAAAAAAAAAAAGTCACATCACTCATTACAAAAGGGAGAATAAAACTAGGAGTATCACCCTCCCAGAACTGATTATCATTTGATCTATAAGCATACTTTGCTAACTCATGAGCCACTTGATTTGCTTCTCTATGACAGTGCACAAACGAGATCTCCGTCATGTCATTTGCCTTCTGGAATCATTCAGCTAAAATTGCAGCATAAGGGCTGTTAATCTCCAACTCACCATTGCATTCTTGTATAATATCCAGGCAGTTCGTTTCTATTTGACAGGAGGTACAACCCAATCTCTCTAGAAGTTCAAACCCCCTAAGAATTGCAGTAACCTCGGCAGTCGCCGGGCTGAGCATATTCTCCAGTATGCAGTAATATCCCGCCAGAACCTCCCCTCTTTCATTTCTCAGGACTCCACCTGCAGCACCAGAACCATCTGTATAGTAAGATGCATCAGTATTAAGCTTAAGTTTACCTTTAATTGGTTTCAACCACTTGATTTCCTTCTCCTTTGATTTCACCTGACTAACTCCAAAGTTTGCAGTGAGAGCTCTAATTGCAAACGCTGAATTCTTTGGGGGACTTACTCTCTCGCCCTTCACTGCTTCCCTCCGTTGCCACCAGATATACCAGCCTCCCACAGCTATTAATTCATGTATTGTGACCTTATCAAGATTAGGAACCTCTCTATTAGGTGATCGGAGTATGTGCTCGAGAACCACAGATCCTGACCGATCGGCTATGAGTGCGTGTTGTATCTCATCTGTCAGTCCCAACTCATTCCAAATCTCCTTTGCTCTTGAGCATTTGAACAAAATATGACAAATATCCTCAGGACCACCTTTACAGATTGGGCATTGAGGAGATACCTTGATATGCCGCCCTGCCAAGATGGCCAAACCAGGGAGAACACCGTGTAACGCCTTCCATAAAAAGATTTTCACTTTACTAGGGATGTTTAAGCTCCACATAATTTCCCATACAGGATTAATTAGGGCCGATCCCTGACCATCCCTTCTTCTTGTCATATGGCCAAACTGATATTCCCACTGAATATGGTAAGCAGAACGAACAGAAAACCCGAAACTGCTTGTGTAGTGCCAGGCCACGAAATCCTCAGAAAGATGATGGCTTAGAGGGATCCTTAGAATTCTTTCAGCATCTATCTGTACAAAAATTGATCTAATAAGATCCTCATCCCAACTATTAGTACCTGGATCAATAAGCTCATTGACTGTCCTCACCAAGTTATGTCCCCTTCTCGTATACACTTTCCTTGTCGGGCTTGATGGTATCCAGTGATCCTCCCAAATGTTTACATTTTCACGAGAGCCAATTCTCCATATATGGCCTCGTTTAAAAGTTTGTAAGCCCGCCACAATACTTTGCCAAGTAAAAGACGAACCACTCTTTGGACCCGCATTCAAGAGACAATTATTTGGGTAATATTTTGCCTTGAGTACCCTTGCACACAAAGAATCTGGTCTTGATAATAACCTCCAACTTTGCTTTGCTAGCATGGCTAGATTGAAAGAGTGTAAGTCTCGAAAACCCATCCCTCCCATATTTTTTGGAATACACATTTTCCACCAAGCAAACCAGTGCATCCTCCTTTGTTCTTCCGTATCACCCCACCAGAAACCTGCCATTGCATCATTGATGTCCTTACATAGCTTTTTTGGAATTTTGAAAATTCCCATAGCAAAGACAGGGATAGCCTGAATTATTGCCTTCAACAGAATCTCCTTGCCTCCCATGGATAGAAAACGTTCCTTCCATCCTTTCAATCTTTCAATAATTCTTTCCAACAAATAGAGAAAACTATCAGTACGATCTAACCCCACCATGGCAGGCAAACCAAGATACTTCTCTGATATAGCTTCTGTCATAATATTCAATTCTTGACAAATATGAGCTTTCACATCCACTTCAACATTTGGACTAAAGAAGATACTACACTTTGCTTCACTCACCAATTGCCCTGAACTTGCACAATATTGATCCAGAACTTGTCTCAATGAGGTTGCATTAATTAAATTCGCCTTCAACAGTACTAGGGAATCATCAGCAAATAATAAATGGGAAACTGACGGTGCATTTCTGCACACCCTTATACCTTCAATGTCACAAACCTCCTCTCTATGAGCCAAAGCACTAAAAAGACCCTCTGCACAAATAAGGAATAAGTAAGGTGAAAGAGGATCTCCTTGGCGGAGACCCCTAGTGGGAATAAACTCTTCTGTCTCTTGATCATTATATCTCACTCTATATTTAACCGAATTCACACAGGCCATTAACAAATCCACAAAACCCCTGTCAAACCCCAGCCTTGTCACCATTCGGTCAAGGAAGCTCCATTCAACACGATCATAAGCCTTGTGCATATCCAGTTTCACAGCACACAGGCCTTCTTTACCTATTTTCTTGTTCTTAATTTTATGCATGCATTCATATGCCAAAAGAATATTATCAGTTATGAGGCGTCCAGGCACAAAAGCGCTTTGGACTTGCGAGATAACATCATCCAGAATCAGTTTCAGTCGAGCTGCTATCATTTTGGAGATGACCTTATAAAGGACATTACACAGACTGATTGGTCTGTATTGAGATATATTATCTGGAGACTCCACCTTTGGTATTAAGACAATGACTGTGTCATTCCAACCTTGCGGTATAGATTTATGATTTATTGCTTCCAGAACCTCCCTTGTCAGACTCTCCCCTAACACTTCCCAACATTTCTTGAAGAAAAGTGCATGTAACCCATCTCCTCCTGGTGCTTTCATATCTCCAATAGAAAATAATGCTTTCTTTACCTCCTCCGCAGTATATGGCTTCTGTAAGTTTTCATTCATCTCATTAGTAACCCTTGGTATAACTTTCTACAAGAGGGCCGGGTCTGGTTCGGCTACCTCTGTGGTAAATAAACCCGCGAAATAATCAGAAATCATCGGATTCAGCTGTTCCTTCCCCTCAAAAATATTTCCATTCATATCACTAAGTCTTCTGATTCTATTCCTAGCCCGCCGACTGGTAGCAGACTTATGGAAAAAATTTGTGTTTTTATCACCACATTGCAACCAATTCACTCTACTGCGTTGTGCCCAGTTGTCACCAAGTTTGAGTGACAGCCAGTTTCATCTAATAATCCACCCTAGCAACATTTCCCCGGCTGTTGGTTTCACCGAATAGAGATCGAACACTCAACCAAAAGGTAAACTTAATTTTCTTGCTAGACTTCCACCACGCCTTCTCCATCACAAGGAAAGTTCTAGCGAAGACCGTCAGAAATGAAAGCTCTGCCGAAGTCCAAACCTAACACTGTAGAATTGATAGCCGAAGAATACGTATTTCATCGTAAAAGAAAGGCTGCCGCTATAGTAATCTAACGATGAAAGTATTTGTTCTCGATGTAAATCAAGCTGGAGACCTCATAATTAATCAAGATATTTTCAGTTACATGGATACACACAGACACGAAGATCAAAACGAAGATGCAGCTACTGCTGCTGCTACTAGCTACCAGTGCACTGTACACTACTATGAACAACATGTATTTGACGACCGAATGGAAGATCGATGGATCGGTCCATCACTACGGGAGCGACGCCGTGGGCCGACGGCCCCGCACCGTCGGCACAGGTAAGTCCACCGTCGGCACCGTCTCTGTCGACGGTGACCGTCGGCGTATCGTCATTGGCACAGATGGCGTCGGGGTTCGCGCGGGCACCGTCGGCGTAGCAGGCAACCGTCGGCACAGGCGTACGCCGACGGCTGGACGGTGGCCGTCGGCCTGACCTTCGTCGGCACACCCAGCTCGCCGTCACGCCAGCTGCCGTCAACGTGCCCACCTGTGCCGACGGTTTCACCGTCGGCACAGTTTCACCCTTTTTTTTTCCCAGAACCGGCGGGAAAACGTGGCGATTTGAACTGGGAAAAAAACGCGCGAACGGCACAGCTGTGCCGACGGTGTCACCGTCGGCACAGACCCTGCCATTTGGCACAGCAACGGGCCTGTGCCGACGGTGACACCGTCGGCACAGCTGCTGCCCAGATTTTTTTATTTCCCTGATTTTGCTCCATTTGCACAAGCAATTGCATTTAAAATAGCAAGTATCATATATGAATTGCACACATATAGCTCACATCACAGATATAGCACAAATATGGCACCAAATCCCAAATTTAGTACAAATATAGCACACAAGCAATACGGTACATATAGTCATCCTACATAGATCATTCTACACATATAGCATGTGTCATGTGCTAGTACAATGTAGAAACTATGGTGGTGCACCACCCGGCGGACCCGAGTACTCATCTGAGCTCCGCTTGGGTGAAGCGAGGCTGGAATACTTCGACGGTGCTCGGGGAGGTAGAACCACGACGAGAGCCACCGGAAGCGGAACCATGCCGAGGTTCGGCGTAAGCACCCAGGAGAATGGCGACCGGGGTGCATCGGCGTACCACAAGGAGTGTCGTTTCCGGATTCTCCCAATCCCTACATGTTGGAGGGAGTTAGCAACTTAGCCATGTAACACCAAGTTAGCAACTTAGCCAAGTTAGCAACTTACCGGGGTCAACTGACGCTGACGCTTGTACATGCAATAGAACTCCTCCTTGGACGGGAACACTGGCGTCGGCCCCGGATGAGGCGGCTCTGGGAGTGGTTCCTCTCGCACTCCAGTCATCATTAACCGAGTGAAACTCGCAAGAAACGGAAGAGATAGCTCGGATTCAAACATGGGGACTTAAGATGTTTTGCAACCATAGAGATTGAAACTTACCGCCATCCGGTTGCTCGTCCACTCGGGCATAGGCATCTCTCACAAGGTCATGCTCCTTAATCTTCTCGAGATACTCCTCGTAAGCTAGTTCATAGGCCTCCTCGAGCTGAGTCTACAATTTCAGAAATAATGTGTCTCATCAACATAGCCATTCAGGAACAAGAGTCAAAACAGGAGGATGAAAGTGTGGATGACTTACATCTACCTCTACCCGAGAACGGCATGTAGTCCGCGAGGAGGTAGCGTAGCCGCCGGAGGGGAGGGTAGCCTTGATCTCGCGTGAAGTTCCTCCGAGGCTTGAAACCCCCAAGCAAGGCAGGCAGGACGTCCATGCGGCTGGCCGCACCCCGCCGACATCATCGCCACCTCGTCGACCGGCTCGGTCATAGGGTCCTCCACCTCTGGATGGAGCTTGGCGTACTCCTCGCAGTATTTTTCCTTGCTCTCTTTGGCCTTGCCGTACTACATCTCAGGCGCGGGCCGAGGCTCGTTCGGACCCGGCGTCACCACCTTCATGTGTGTCCACGCTTCCATCTGACCAACTTCCCTCCCGAGCTTCTTCCCCTGCATCACAAAACAAATGTTATGCATATCATCGAAAATCAAAAAAATGCAGCTTGTTCCATTTTTGTATGTACCGTACGGTCCCGATAGCGATCGGTGCTGCTGCTCCCCGCACCGTGTGTTCCCCGATTCCCACGGTTGGCCTTGTTCCGGCCGCTCACGGCCTTGAAATCGGGGTTTTCGCCGACCCAATTCTTGACCAACTCCATGAAGGCGGCCCTCTTATTATCAGCCCAATGTGGTACAACCCGCAAAATCAAAACTCATTTAAAGAACAAACAATATAGTTGCAAGTTAGCCGAAGTACATAGAATCGCATTGACAATTACTTACCAACATGAAGTCCTCTATCGTCATAGCCGGGCGAGTCCCTTCACAATCTCAGGCTTTGTGTACCTTACGCCCTGCTCAGCATAGAAGTGGCCGATGCACGTGATCCTCTCGGTTGTACCACTGCTGCCGTGTCAACTTCCGACACATGTTACGGAGGATCACGTCCGCCCTCTCCTTATGCTCGGCCGCCACCCTATAATTGCGCCGCAATCAAGCATAACGAAAGTGTGAGAGGCATGAGTTATCACGGTGGGGTAATCAACTACATATGAACGAAAACCCAAAGAGTATGCATTATGTACCCAAAACTTCTTGATCACGGCGTCGGCGGCGGAAGTAAAGCCAGGGTAAGGCGCTATCTCAAAGTCTTCCCAAGTGTAGGCTAGCTTGGACTCGCCTCCAAGGACCGGAGTGTACATCCCCGGTCAGCTAGAAGGAGCTGTGCATCCCCCCCTCGTCCTCCAGCTCGTCCTCCCCCTCGTCCTCCAGCTCGTCCTCCCCCTCGTCCTCCAGCTCGTCCACCCCCTCGTCCACCCCCTCGTCCTCCCCGTCCTCCGTCTCGCGTCTTTGTAACGCCGGGTGGGAACAATGGGTCTTCCACTCCGTCCGGAAGCACCCGGCCCCGGCTTCCGCCGATGCATCCGATCAAGCAAGGAGCTCGATGATGCCTTCCGTCCGCTCATATTGGGCAATTACCTCGCATAAGAAAAGAGAAAATAATTAATAAGCATGTTGAAAATGAGTAAACACTAAGCATAATGACAAATGTAGGTACTAAGCATAATGAAAAATGTAGGTACTAAGCATAATGACAATGTAGGTACTAAGCATAATGACAAATGTATGTATTAAGCATAATGATAATGTAGGTACTAAGCATAAAAGACCCTCACCATTCATCACCACTCTCATCTCTAGGCATTGGGTTCTCAGCCTCACTATCAAAATCAGTATCATATGAGTATTCATGGTCGGCATTGGGTTCCGGTTGAGTCTCGACAATGTTGTCTTTGTTCGCATTGCGCTTGGTGAGCATAGCTATGTCCTTCGTGTCCACCACGGTCTCACCACGCATTTGTACATCGTTGTGGAGCTCCTGAAGACCTATATCTATTTGAAGGTCCCCGAACTGCTCTTCCTCTTGATAGAAAATTCCCTCATATGTTACCGGGTCAATATTGTTGTAATCGTCCTCGGAGGGGATGGGTAGCTTACCATGTGGCGATACCTGGAACACGACTTCCCAGCCCATGAGTTCCTCATTCCGACATGGGTAGGACAAATAATAAACTTGCTTGGTTTGGTGAGCCACAACATAGACGTCGGATCCGCTGTAGGTGGTTGTAGGCCTAACTTCAACTAAACCAATGGAGGGGGTGCTTCTCATTCCACCGTGTGGGTCAAACCAGATGGCATTTGAACACAAAGAGCTTGAGTTCTATGTTTGCGTTGTTGAACGTCAACTCGTATACCTTTTGTAACCTTCCATAGTAATCAAGATCATCGGCTCCGCGGGTGTAGACCCCGTATTTATTGTTTTTGCATTAGGCCGGTTCTTCCGGTGAAACTCCGTATGGAAGCGATACCCATTTACATCATACTTCTCATGCGTATGGACTCTACGGTTAAAACCCTGGGAAACGCATCTCAACTCGTCTGTCATCTCAACGTTGGGATCAGCTCCCTACAAGTTCAGTTCAGATTATTCTGTGCATTAGTTACGTGTAATAAGACAAGTCACGGATTGCAAAGTAAGAGGAACATTTCAATTTCATTTCAATATTTTGCCAATTCCTATACCTTTTCCATTTATATTTCACACATATACGTATTTGCCTTTTCTCTTCCATTTTAATTTCATCAATATACCTAGCTAATTCCTCCTACTAAAAAGCTAAAAAAAGAAACAAAATGTAAGAAGAGCCTTACCATGGCCGGCCGTTGAGGGGGCAGCGGCTGCTGCGGGCGAGGGGCCGGTGAGGCGGCAGGGGGCTGGGGCTTCTGCGGGCTGCTGCGGCAGCGAGATGCTGCGGGGAGGCGTGGCGGCGTGGGGACGGGCTAGGCTCTGCGGGGAGGCGCGGCGGTGGGGGGCAGGCTGGGCTGCTGGGAAATGGCGCGGCGGCGGGGGGCGGGCCGGGTTGTTGCGGGGATGGCGCGGCGGCGGGTGGCGGCGGAGCAGCTCGGCGGGATCTGGAGCGGCAGCGGCGGAGCAGCTCGGCGGGGATGGCGCGGCGGCGGGTGGCGGTGGGTGGCGGCGGCGGTGGGTGGTTGAGAGGTAAGGCGCGGGGGCTCTGTGTGTGGATGTGGCGCGCGTTGTGTGGGTCTGACCATTATGGTCGACCCACCTGTGACCGTCGGCACAGGTAGTTTTATTTATTTATTTATTTTTTTATTTTTAAAATAAATACTGTCACTATTTACTGCAAATAATAAGAATAAAATAGATCATCTTAAATCCTAACCCTAACACTAACCCTAAACACTAACCCTAACCCTATAGGTTGTGTCACCGTCGGCACAAGTAGTTTTTTATTTTTTATTTTTTATTTTTTAAAATAAATACTGTCAGTATTTACTGCAAATATTGTAGAACCATCACAAATCACTTTTGTGCATGCCATGTGGACACACATAGGTTTTGGGGCCATTCCCTAGATCCGATGCTCGATTTCTGAAGAAACCCTAGTTCTGTTGACCGCGCCGTCTACCCCTTTGACTGCATCCCACACTACAAGAAATCTGCCATAAGTTGACAAAAATAAGGTGTCACTGAAACGTCACTGATGGCTGCTTGTGACGTTACCGTGACGCTTTTCAAAACGTCGAAAGCTGGGAGTCAGCAGTGAGTGCTTAAGACGTTTCACTTGAAAACGTCGTAAAGCTTTGTGACGTTTTAAAATGTCACTGACGGCATGACGTTCCCAAAACGTCATGGGCACCTCGTCCCCGAGTCCAGCCGTGGCAATCCGACGTGGCAAAATTGTGACGAATTAGAAACGTCGTTATCCGAATTCAGCCTCGGTCCATTCAGCTTCTTATGTGGGCCGAGCCCATTAGTTCTCGATTATTTTTTCGGCTTTGTTGGGCCTTGGCCCGTAACTGGCCCAATTACCTCAGCCTTTTTAGCTTATTTTTTTTTTCAACGGCCTTTTTAGCTGCTGTACTTACTGGGCCTGGGCCAATTTTCATTGGGCCGTGGCCTTTTTAGGACCCATTACACTTTTGGGCCGTGGCCTTTTTAGGACCCATTACAGTTTTGGGCCGTGCCCTTTTTAGGACCCATTACACTTTTGGGCCTTGGCCTTTTTAGGGTCCATTATGGTTTTGGGCCTTGGCCTTTTAGGGTCCATTAAGATTTTGGGCCTAAGCCTTTATAGGGTCCACAAAGGTTTTGGGCCTCGACCTTTTTGGGGTCCATAAAGATATTGGGCCTTGGCCTTTTTGGGTCCATAAAAGTTATGGGCTTTGGCCTTTTTACTGTCCTGCAAGTTTTTTGGGCTTCGGCCTTTTTTGCCTTTTCAACTCCCATTTTTCGAAAATGCAATTAATTATTTGTTGGGCTCTAGCCTTTTAAGAGCCCATATATTTCTAGGCTACTTTGGGCCTTGGCCTTTTAAGACCCCACAATAGCCCAACAGTGCATATATTAAACTAAGAAATTCAACAGCAAAAATATAAAAGACAACATTTCAAATCCGCAAATTTCACAAGAGAGTGACAAGAAGAACATGACCAGGTTCACAGCATTCACCAACATGTCAAGAAAGTTCACAGATTCACAAGTAAGAAGTTCACAGATATGACCAAGTTATTGTCACGCTGCCAGGATATGACCAAGTTCCATGGCGGGACACAAAAAGGGATGCGACCAGCAAGCTAGGAGCTAATTCGCAGATGCTCCGAAGATGGACATCATGTGAGAAAGCCTCCTATCACTTTCCTCACTCCGCTTGAGGAGCTCCATGTAGTCCTTGTCACGCTCGAGCTTGTGCGGCTTCATTTGCCGCTTGCTTCTCCTTCTCGGGCAGCCGCTTCTTCCATGATGGCAACGAACCGCCGCTTCATCTCGTTCAGCCTTCCTCCCGGGACCTCTTCAGCTCGTGCTTCCGTGTCATGAACATGCGCCGATACAAGCAGCTCGTGGTGGGCTTGTTGAGCTTGACAGTGGAACCGGGCTGAAGTCCAAGCATTCTTCGGAAAGTGCCGTGCTTGGCTTCCTTGCTAAGAACCTTTGCAACAACAACGATCGCAGACCTTGGCGGTGCACCTTCCGGCACAGAATAGCCAACTCAGCCTTCCATATCAGCCTGGAGATCCATTTCCAAAAGATTCATCAATTCAGGAAACGCACAGGTCCAAGAATGGTTCACAAAAGTGAAATGAACAAGTCACTTACTATTGCAGCTAGAGCTTCCTCAGAGAAACCATCCTTCTTGCTGTGATGGGTCGCCTTAAAGATGTCGACTGCATCTAGCTCTTCACCTCTGCGCTCCTCCCTCTGGAAATGATGTTCACCAAGAATCAGAACATAAGCTTGTGGAGACAAGAGTAAGATGCAAAACGAAATTCTGTAAGAGTGTTCTTACAATTGCATACAGATGAGCAGCATAGCTACGAGAGCCAGTATTTTGGCCAAATTTGACCGCAAAGACGACCGTCCTTGTTCTTGGTACATGTGTTCTCGCGTAAGGGCACAATCATGATATTCAGTAGCGTGCACACTATAACGATGAGCATCATGTCTACCATGCAAGCACTAATGACCGCAACCGAAGCAAAGAACATACCCCGTGTCTTGGGGTTACCCACAGAAGCGCTTAGAGCTTCCCATTCTTCATCCGAGACATCCTTAACGAGGGACTTGATGCTGACTTCATTTGCCGGTACTTTGTCGAAGTAGTCCCTTTTCAGGATGTAGCGCCCGTTCTTCGACACTTTCCGCAAGTACGTCATAGCAAGCCTTCCGGATGACTTCCGACTCGTGTCCATGTTGAAATTTGCCTACAAAGCAAACAAGGGCAAGGACGAGGTTAGTTATCATGAACTATGAACAATCAAGCAAGCACTCCTATCATCTAACAAATGAACTGGTGATGAAGAAGATTACCCCATCTTTCCAACAAAGTCGGCCAACAAATTCTCATCCCTCTTGTACAACTTGAAATGCGGAAGGAGCGGCATCTGGCCTCTTGCAAGCATTCCACCCTCCGATGCAAACTTGGCAGCAGGCAAAGGCTTCTCGTGACGTTTCAGCCCCGGAGGAATCTCAATGGTAAGCTTGACTCCCATCCCCTTGCAAATCTGCTCCAGCCCGGTGCCCTTCCTTTTACGGCCACCTCGCAGCAGTGGTTCCACCCGAATAGCATACATACAAAGATCATGTCGAAAGCAAGACCCACAACCAAAAGAGTTTATAAAGATAAACAAAAAAGGCAAGTAGATAGTGTGGATAGCCGTCCAACAAAAACTTGCCTTCATCATCCTCGGGATCAAGAAAACCATCGGAATCAAAGTGCTCGATGGACCATGACATCGATGCGAGAGGACCCGTGTCCCCGCGAACGATGCTTGCTTCATCGATCCTTTCATCAATCTGCGAGTGAGCTACCGCGATTGTTGCGGGGCGGAGTATCTTCATTGTTGGTTGCGTACGCTTCACTTGATGTCCTCCTCGGTGGCTCTTTTGGAAGGAGCTTCAGACAACAGGTTCCGGATGCCTCTTTCTCCCTCCCGGAGCATCGACGAAACACTCTAACAGGAGGCATTGAACTTTGTTCCTTTTGCAACCTCTTACTCCTCCTCCCCGGGCTTGTCTTTCTAACGAAGCCTTTTTCTTTCTACTCTTGGGATCCTTCAATGCCTCGCAAAAATAGCAAAACAAAATGGCATTACATCACAAGTTATAGCAAAACATAAATAAGAAAACAGATACAAGTAATGCCAGCCCTCCAAAGATGATAAGCAGAATGCACCTTCTCAATGTGTTCCCCTATACTCCCTTCAACCTCCCCATCCTCCTGGTCAACCAATTGGTCATTGCTCGGATGATAATCTGAGCTGTCGCCTTGTGTTATGGCAGATGACTCATCATTTGAAAGTGTGGAACGACCTCCACCTCGACCACCATGTGACTTCCTAAAAATTGACACTACGGCGGGGATACCCGGGGATTGTAAGACACGGTTGTTCCGCATCATTGTCCTAGCCCTCTCCTTCTCTATCTCGGTGAGTGGCGCTTCTTTACATGTATGAGAGAAATATGTAACCATTAGATTGATGGTTGAAATGCATATAAGCAAGCCAACTCGAACAACTAAGGTAAATTGTTTAATCATAGCAATTTTCAACTTTTAGTTTCATTTAATCCTAGGGTACGTAAATATTCAGACAGAGCCAAAAAACCCAAGACCCGATTAAAAGCATCAATTAGACACAATGATGTTAGGATGAAGCCGCATACCAGCCACTCGCTTCTTCCCAGCCTTTGCCATGCCCGATGTTGATGGGTTGGATATGTGCCGGCACGAAAAGAATAACAATTAGTGACAAGCAGATACAACATATGGATGCAATTAAAGAACCAAGCAACATAGGTTCATGTCGATCAACAATCACCTGGTTCACCTTGCTCCTTGAAGTAGGTCGACCTTGGTATTACCTACGAAGATAACAGAGTTATAATCATTAGACATATCCCTTCATACAACAATAGACATGTACACGTGAAAAGCCGTAGGCATGTACAGATAAACAGGGCTCCCAAACTTTGTTTGGGAGAAGTTTCATCAACACAGGATAGAAGGGCAATATAAATGTTCATCGATGAAATATAAAAGGGAATGCCTTGGTAAAGATCTGTACCAAGCAAGATCCGCAGCAGGTAATCATATTATGTACTAGTTGCAGCAAGAAAGATCTGTAGAAGCTAATCATATATGGACTGCAGTAAACTAGATGTACAATCTACAGATCCCAAGCCAAGTAAAATCCCCCAACAATCACGGACTGGTTGCAGCGAGACCCACGCTGTGCAAGATCCGCATCACTAATTGATTGGTTGGATACAGCAAGCAAGATCGGCAGCAGGTAATCATATAGGGACTGCAGTAAACCAGATCTAAATTCTACAGAGCCTGAGCCAAGCAAGATCCGCAGCAATCATCGACTGGTTGCAGCAAGACACATGCCAATCAAGATCCGAAGCAACCATGGACTGCTTGCATATAGCAAGCAAGATCGGCAGCAGGTAATCATATAGGGACCGCAGAAAACCAAATCTAAAATCTACAGAGCCCGAGCCGGGCAAGATCCGCGAGCAATCATCGACTGGTTGCTGCAAGAACATGAAAAGCAAGATCCGAAGCAACCATGGACTGGTTGCAGCAAGAACCATGACGAGCCGAGCAACCCTGACCCTGGACAAGCCAAGGAAACAAGCCATGCCACGAAATCCCTAACCCTAACCATGCCATGCCAAGCAAACCGTAACCCTAGCCATGGCCGACGAAACCCTAAGCAGGCCAAGAAAAGGCCATAG
Organism: Lolium rigidum; assembly: GCF_022539505.1. Taxonomy (NCBI): domain Eukaryota; kingdom Viridiplantae; phylum Streptophyta; class Magnoliopsida; order Poales; family Poaceae; genus Lolium; species Lolium rigidum. Next base: position 32,191,940 of record NC_061509.1, read on the forward strand.
ATCAAAGAGGGGGGGGAGGGGTCGGGTTGAGGAGGGAACTTGCCTGAAGATCTTGTGGCGAGCGTCTACGCACGCGCGGCCGTCGTCGGCGGGTAGCTCTCCGCTCGTCCGCTCGTCGGAGCGCCGCTCGTCGGTGGCCGTCGGAGGGTGGGGATGAGCGGAGTGGGAGGGGAATTGGGGTTCGTATTGCACCGGAGTGGGAGGGGAATTGGGGAATTGAGGGAGCTCGTACGGGATTTGACTGAAATGTCCCTCCTTTCCAGCCTTAGGTTAGTGGCGTTTCGGACATTTGCCCTCCTTTCCAGCCTTAGGTTAGTGGCGGGATTCAAAACATTTCGCTGGAGCCGGCGGGAGAAGTCGGGCGGGAGAGTTTTGGGGTTTTGGAGGGTTTTGGGGTTTTGGGGTTTTGGAGGGAATTTTTGGGGCTTTTTTGTGCAAAACAATAATAATTAAATGCGCAATAATGCATATAATTTGGTGTAGATTAAAATATTTTTAAAAACATAATATCATGTAATTAAACGTGTGTCACCTTCATTCCTTTAATGATAATAATATAGGGATATATGAAACTCCTAGAATCCTTAATAATTAAATTATTTAAAAAAATCAGAAAATGTTTGGTTAATTAGGTCAAATAATATATGTCTCTTGCACACACTAATTATATGTTATCATAAGGCATATGCAAGCTTTATCCCATTCTATATACATCAAGATTCCGAACGTGGCAGTTCGATCGTGAAGGATTCTAGCTCCTAGCTAGAATGTACGTCGTCTCCGCTCGACTTTTTGGCTCCGTTTAATTTGCCAACTACGCAAAAAGGGGCCGCCGGGACATGCGGTATGGCCGTACCGGGCGCGCGCGTGCACCCATCCGCCAACGCGCGAAACGGAAAACATTTAGCACATAAAATGACGCGTCCTAGACCTAAAAACATTTTTCACTTCATTTATTGAGCCAAGGAAAGTGTGGCCCCAGTTCAAATCCTCCCGGTCGGCTTCCGACGGATTCGGCGGGACACCGCAGAAGCGGGAGGGATTCCCGCATGGCTACCGCGCGCATACGGCATGTGATAGGTGGTGCGTAGGAGGTATCGTACCGCTGCGCGGAGGTCTCGCGCAATACTAAAATGCGCACTATGTAGCTCCTTCACAAAAAAAGCCCTTCCGGCACCCCGAAAATATGGAAAAACCGTCGCCCGTGGTTCGGATTAGAAATCCGCGACAGGGGCCTTGCTTCCCATCCTAAGGTCCACGCACGTGCCAAATATGGCCTCGTTCCGACAAACTATGTGGTGAAACGGGCCGTTTCCTACTCATTTCCCCTAAAAGCCATAGAACTCCGGACGTGATAGCCTTATTCGCGAAGGGTTTTTCAAGATAATTTCCGTATCCCAATTCCATCTTTTGAAGTGGTTACTAGGACACATAAAATGACGCCACGCGGCTCCGCTCGATTTTTTTGGCTCCGTTTAATTTGCCAACTGCGCAAAACAGGGCCGCCGGGACATGCGGTATGGCCGTACCGGGCGCGCGCGTGCACCCGTCCGCCAACGCGCGAAACGGAAAACATTTAGCACATAAAATGACGCGTCCTAGACCTAAAAACATTTTCCCCTCCATTTATTGAGCCAAGGAAAGTGTGGCCCCAGTTCAAATCCGGTTAGTTTACAGCGGATTCGGCGGGACACCGCCGGAAGCGGGAGGGATTCCCAGATGGCTACCACGTGCATACGGCATGTGATAGGTGGTGCGTAGGAGGTATCCTGCCGCTGCGCGGAGGTCTCGCGCAATACTAAAATGCGCACCATGTAGCTCCTTCATAAAAAAAAGCCGGAAAATGGAAAAACCGTCGCCCGTGGTTCGGATTGGAAATCCGCGATAGGGGCCTTGCTTCACATCCTAAGGTCCACGCACGTGCCAAATATGGCCTCGTTCCGACAAACTATGTGGTGAAACGGGCCGTTTCCTACTCATTTCCCCTAAAAGCCATAGAACTCCGGACGTGATAGCCCTATTCGCGAAGGGTTTTTCAAGATAATTGTTGTATCCCAATTCCGTCTTTTGAAGTGGTTACTAGGACACATAAAATGACGCCACGCGGCTCCGCTCGATTTTTTTGGCTCCGTTTAATTTGCCAACTGCGCAAAACGGGGCCGCCGGACATGCGGTATGGCCGTACCGGGCGCGCGCGTGCACCCGTCCGCCAACGCGCGAAACGGAAAACATTTAGCACATAAAATGACGCGTCCTAGACCTAAAAACATTTTCCCCTCCATTTATTGAGCCAAGGAAAGTGTGGCCCCAGTTCAAATCCGGTCAGTTTCCAGCGGATTCGGCGGGACACCGCAGAAAGCCGGAGGGATTCCCAGATGGCTACCGCGCGCATACGGCATGTGATAGGTGGTGCGTAGGAGGTATCCTGCCGCTGCGCGGAGGTCTCGCGCAATACTAAAATGCGCACCATGTAGCTCCTTCACAAAAAAAGCCCTTCCAGGCACCCCGAAAATGGAAAAACCGTCGCCCGTGGTTCGGATTGGAAATCCGCGACAGGGGCCTTGCTTCCCATCCTAAGGTCCACGCACGTGCCAAATATGGCCTCGTTCCGACAAACTATGTGGTGAAACGGGCCGTTTCCTACTCATTTCCCCTAAAAGCCATAGAACTCCGGACGTGATAGCCCTACTCGTGAAGGGTTTTTCAAGATAATTGCCGTATCCCAATTCCGTCTTTTGAAGTGGTTACTAGGACACATAAAATGACGCCACGCGGCTCCGCTCGATTTTTTGGCTCCGTTTAATTTGCCAACTGCGCAAAACGGGGCCGCCGGGACATGCGGTATGGCCGTACCGGGCGCGCGCGTGCACCCGTCCGCCAATGCGCGAAACGGAAAACATTTAGCACATAAAATGACGCGTCCTAGACCTAAAAACATTTTCCCCTCCATTTATTGAGCCAAGGAAAGTGTGGCCCCAGTTCAAATCCGGTTAGTTTCCAGCGGATTCGGCGGGACACCGCAGGAAGCGGGAGGGATTCCCAGATGGCTACCGCGCGCATACGGCATGTGATATGTTGTGCGTAGGAGGTATCCTGCCGCTGCGCGGAGGTCTCGCGCAATACTAAAATGCGCACCATGTAGCTCCTTCACAAAAAAAACCCTTCCGCACTCCCGAAAATGGAAAAACCGTCGCCCGTGGTTCGGATTGGAAATCCGCGACAGGGGCCTTGCTTCCCATCCTAAGGTCCACGCACGTGCCAAATATGGCCTCGTTCCGACAAACTATGTGGTGAAACGGGCCGTTTTCTACTCATTTCCCCTAAAAGCCATAGAACTCCGGACGTGATAGCCCTACTCGTGAAGGGTTTTTCAAGATAATTGCCGTATCCCAATTCCGTCTTTTGAAGTGGTTACTAGGACACATAAAATGACGCCACGCGGCTCCGCTCGATTTTTTTGGCTCCGTTTAATTTGCCAACTGCGCAAAACGGGGCCGCCGGGACATGCGGTATGGCCATACCGGGCGCGCGCGTGCACCCGTCCGCCAACGCGCGAAACGGAAAAAATTTAGCACATAAAATGACGCGTCCTAGACCTAAAAACATTTTCCCCTCCATTTATTGAGCCAAGGAAAGTGTGGCCCCAGTTCAAATCCGGTCGGCTTCAGCGGATTCGGCGGGACACCGCAGGAAGCCGGAGGATTCCCAGATGGCTACCGCGCGCATACGGCATGTGATAGTTGGTGCGTAGGAGGTATCCTGCCGCTGCGCGGAGGTCTCGCGCAATACTAACATGCGCACCATGTAGCTCCTTCACAAAAAAAAGCCCTTCCGGCACCCCGAAAATGGAAAAACCGTCGCTCGTGGTTCGGATTGGAAATCCGCGATAGGGGCCTTGCTTCCCATCCTAAGGTCCACGCACGTGCCAAATATGGCCTCGTTCCGACAAACTATGTGGTGAAACGGGCCGTTTCCTACTCATTTCCCCTAAAAGCCATAGAACTCCGGACGTGATAGCCCTACTCGTGAAGGGTTTTTCAAGATAATTGCCGTATCCCAATTCCGTCTTTTGAAGTGGTTACTAGGACACATAAAATGACGCCACGCGGCTCCGCTCGATTTTTTTGGCTCCGTTTAATTTGCCAACCGCGCAAAACGGGGCCACCGGGACATGCGGTATGGTCGTACCGGGCGCGCGTGCACCCGTCCGCCAACGCGCGAAACGGAAAACATTTAGCACATAAAATGACGCGTCCTAGACCTAAAAACATTTTCCCCTCCATTTATTGAGCCAAGGAAAGTGTGGCCCCAGTTCAAATCCGGTCGGCTTCAGCGGATTCGGCGGACACCGCAGGAAGCCGGAGGGATTCCCGCATGGCTACCGCGCGCATACGGCATGTGATAGTTGGTGCGTAGGAGGTATCCTGCCGCTGCGCGGAGGTCTCGCGCAATACTAAAATGCGCACCATGTAGCTCCTTCACAAAAAAAAGCCCTTCCGGCACCCCGAAAATGGAAAAACCGTCGCCCGTGGTTCGGATTGGAAATCCGCGAGAGGGGCCTTGCTTCACATCCTAAGGTCCACGCACGTGCCAAATATGGCCTCGTTCCAACAAACTATGTGGTGAAACGGGCCGTTTCCTACTCATTTCCCCTAAAAGCCATAGAACTCCGGACGTGATAGCCCCTACTCGTGAAGGGTTTTTCAAGATAATTGCCGTATCCCAATTCCGTCTTTTGAAGTGGTTACTAGGACACATAAAATGACGCCACGCGGCTCCGGCTCCACACATATATAGTAGTTATAGATGCAGGATATAGGTCAAATGCTTAATTAGTCTCGGTTTGGCATAATAGCTAGTCAATTTGTAGCATTCAAGGAATACTTCAGTTTCTATAAATACTGTTGGTTTGATATATACTTCAGTTTTAGGAAAACTTTAAACTAGGCCTTATTCCCTGGTTTCTTTATATGTAGGTCCCAGAATAGAGGCAGGTGAGGAATGGGATGACTTTTGCATGTATCCCAATCTAGTGGAAATGAATCCTACACAAGTTGAAACCCTGAGATATCTTGTTGACCAAAAGCGCCCCGCAATTCTTTTTTATGTGTGCACTATAAAGAGTGCAAGTTGCGTGGAAGGCAGTTCCTCCAGAATGGTAAATAATTACTCCATCTCAAGGATGTTTTTGCATCTTTATATGTTGACAATTACTTCATCTGAACGAAGTTTTGCATCTTATAATCTGCAGTACTTCAACCGGAAGTTTACCCAGCAGTACATCTCGACGAATATGCAGCTTCCAGACAATGACTTTCTTGTCTCTTACAGTGAGAGACATGGTGTGAAAGTGAGGATTTTCCAGGGCAAAGGGAAGTGTGACGGTGCAGTGATCACAACAAACTGGAGTGCTGTGGTGCGGAAGAGCAAGATGAAGGCAAATGATATCTTTGTGTTTTGGTTCCGCATTCGCGCCCGGGGCGGTCTCAAGTTGTATGTCAGGAAGCTCGAGAAATGAGCTAGCAGGCTGAACCTCTCTAATTAAGCTAGTAGTACTATATATATGTGTGTATGAGCTCAAGTAATATGAGCGTTGAACCTCTTATCGATCGATCTGGTACTATATCCAATGGCCTGTTGGTCGATGTAATGTGCTCAGGTAAATGAGCGTTGAACCTCCTCGGTAGTATCTATAATTAACGTGTCCTTTTGGTACTATGTTATTGAGCTCAAGGCTGCACTATATATGTGTAATATAATGTGCTTTTGGTGGTCTATATATGCTGGAGTATATATAGATATATATAGTTTGCTAGCCGTAATTAATTATTAGTCATATATTAGCTCGTTGCTTAGCTAATGCTCCCGTACAAATTAACTCGTTGTCCTAAATCAGTATCCCCTCTGATAGATTATGTAACAAGATCATATCCATAACTATAAAAAAAAGAAGTTGCCTTAGTTCCACTATGTAAAGGATAAAGGATGGTAAGCTGACAAGATCTCTGCAATAGCTCCACTGGTTAACTGGCACGTTGACACATCTAGAGGTGCTGGGTTCGACTCCTAGCCCTCACACTTTTTGATTTTTTTTGGCGCCCAGGAGAGGCCCAAATATCCCTTCCGAATCCAACTCCCTCCGATAACCTAGCAGAAATTCGAATCCAACTCCCTCCGCAACTCGGCGGCGGCGGGGGCGGTGGCGGCGGCGGCGGCGGTGGCCCTCTCCGACGACGAGCCCTCTGGTGGGGCATCTCCCGGTCTGCACCCCTCTCATCTCTCCCCTCTCGATCTGTTCTTCTTCGTCAGTTCACAATATCGAATCTCTGTGATCCGAGGTGACGGCGGTGGTGGGTGTGCCAGCGCTGCGTCCGAGCAAGGGATCTGCTGTCCATCTGGCTCGCCGACGACGAGCCCCTCGCCCTCGCCGACGACGAGCCCCTCGCCCTCGCCGACGACGAGCCCCTCGCCCTCTCCAGGACGAGCCCCTCGCCCTCTCCAGGACGAGCCCCGGCCCTCTCCCACGACGAGCCCCTCCGCATCTCCCGGTCCGCACCCCTCTCATCTCTCCCCTCTCGATCTGTTCTTCTTCATCGCTCACAAAATCGAATTGAACTCGCTGTGCATTGCTTGAAATTGGAACTCGCCGTGCGCTTAGGTGTGTGCTAATTGCATCATTTTGTTCTTCCGCGATGGACGTACGCTGGATTACAACAAGAATTAGAAGGCTTTCCCCCGAACACACAAAGGGAGTGGCGTAGTTTATGCAGCTTTGTTCGCTTGAGTGCCGCCAATGATGATCAGTGTGCCGTGCCCATGTCGTAGCTCGTCTTAACCGGTGCACAAAACCTCTAGATGTAGTAGAGGCTCATTTGCTTCTTTTTGGGATGGCAAGCACTTATGACCGATGGGTCTTCCATGGAGAACCATTACATCCTCGTACTGAAGCCGGACATGGAGGACAAGGAGGTGCACCCGAAGCCGGACATGGACATGGAGGTGAACCCGAGGCCGGACATGGAGGTGAACCCGAGGCTGGACATGGAGGTGATGCAGGGGCACACCATGTTGGTGGAGGTGATGCAGAGGCACACTATTTTGGTTTGCAAGAGGAAGATGGTTACGAAGATGATAGAATTCCCGATCCGCTTGCTGATTTGTACAAGTCGAACCGCAAGGTGCCGGAAAGGACACTATATTTGCCGAGTTGATAGAGGAAGCCAAGCGCGCAGCCAGCGATGGGGGTACAATGTCAAGGTTTTCACTCACAGCCAAGTTACTTCAGTGCCAAGTCGTACTACCGGATTAGCAACGTTGCATTCAACGCGATACTCCTCGATTTTGGCCTTGCAATACCCTACTAGCTCAATACCAAAGTCATACGAGGAGGCACTTAGCATAATCGGCAGGTTGGGACTTGGTTATGATAGTATCCATGTGTGCCCGAATAACTCGTGTATTGTTCCGGAAGGATTATGCCAAGGAGAATAATTGCCCCAAGTGCAAAGCCTCCGGATGGAAAGATGTCGATGGTAGGAGACAGATCCCGAGAGAAGGTGCTCGAGGCACTTCCCATTGATTCCAAGGCTGCAAAGAATGTTTCTTTCAAAGGAGCAATCAAAGGAAGTACAGTGGCACAAACCGAAGCGGCAAGACGTGGAGAATGATCTCAGCTCATCCAGCCAGACGGGGATGCATGGAAGGATTTTGACAATATTCATAAAGACTTTGCGGCCGATGCCAGGAACATAAGGCTTGGACTTGCCACGGATGGTTTTAATCCCTACGGGAATATGAGCAACTCCTACAAGCATGTGGCCCGTATTCGTGGTGCCATACAACCTTCCGCCGTGGGCATGTATGGATCAGTCCAACTTCATGCTTGCATTGCTAATCCCCGGTCCATCCTCTCCAGGAAAAGATTTTGATGTCTTCATGGAGCTCTTTGATGGAAGAGCTGCAGAGCTCGGAAAGGTGTAAAATCGTATGATGCCAATAGTCCAGACAAGTTTGATCTCCGTGCTGCAATCTTATGGTGTATTCATGATTATCCCGAGACCGCACACATTGTCGTGGAGGGCCACAACTGGTTACCAGCATGTGTGCGTTGTGACAAAGAGAATTGCTCCAAGAAATTAAGGAACAAAATCTGCTTTATTGGGCACCGCCGTTGGCTACCTCGGCACCATCCTTGGAGAAATAGCAAAGAATTCGATGGTGCTTCCGAAAGCCGTGAGAAGCCGGCGGAATTCACTCCGTAAGAGCTGAAGCAACAGCTTGATAGGGTTAGAGATGTGATACCGTGCAAGCTTCGAAGAAAAGGAAACGTGAGGACGGTCGTTGTTGGAGCCGTAGATCATGTTTGTGGGACTTGCCATACTCGGGAAGATCTAAAGTCGAGGCATAATCTCGATGTAATGCACATCGAGAAAAACATCTCGTGACAATTTGATTGGTACTTTCATGAACATACAAGGCAAGACCAAAGACACTGTCAATTCAAGGCTTGATTTGGAAGACATGGGCATAAGACGTGACTTGCATTTGCAGCCTGTTTCAGCTGACTCTTTTGAGATGCCACAGGCGTGGTATACAATGAGTAAACAAGAAAAAATTTCTTTTTGTGAATTCATAAAAGCTGTGAGGTTTCCGCATGGGTACGCGTCTAACATATCCAAGTGTGTTGCTTCGATAAGTGCAAGCTTCAAGGGCTGAAGACCCATGACTATCATATATTGCTTCAAAGGATCTTACCGGCTGGCCTTTGAGGAACAATCCATGAAGACATATATGAAGCGGTTGCTGAGCTTGGAAATTTCTTCGGAGAGCTGTGCTGCAAAACACTGAAGAGAGACGTTCTGGACAGACTTGAAAAGGAAATCGTAGTTATTCTTTGCAAACTTGAGAAGATCTTCCCCCATCTTTCTTCGACGTGATGGTGCATTTGGCCATCCATTTACCAAAAGAGGCAAGGCTTAGAGGCCCAAGGCATTACGGTTGGATGTACCCAAATCGAAAGAAGGTTGCTAACATTGAAGCGTTATGTCCGGAACAATGCCGAGCCGGAGGGATCGATTGCCGAAGCATATATTGTTGATGAGTGCCCGACATTTTGCTCGAGATACTTCGACGATGTTGAAACAAGATTCAACCGTCCAAGTAGAAATCCGGAGCGGGATGATTCACATATTGGTGATCTCGTCTGTTTTCAAACACGGTGTGAAATTTATTGGAGCCTCTCAATATGTGTATGCAGGTGAGGACTATGACAACATGGTGTGGTATGTGCTCCGAAGTTGCCCTGAGGTTGATCCATACATCGAGTACGTTTCTCTTCATCCCCATATATAGATAGGTTATTGCAAAGCATGTCCAAATAATAATTAGGATCTATTTTCCGTTGCCATTCCATCCTCGTGCAAACAAGAGTTGAACCAACGAGGTGGTCGATCAATGTTGATAGATGGCTTGCCAAGAACTTTGCTAGATGGTTTCAGACTCATGTGAGATCTTTAGCTGGTTTATTTCTGAAGATTGGAAAAGTTCATGATATAAATTTTCTGTGTGTGTTACTCACCCCCTAGTTGATTTTTTTGCAGATTGGAAAAATGCGAAATGATGTCTGTCCTGATCTCTATGCTTTGGCGTGCAAACCAGATTTTAGAGTGAGACTATATTCGGCATGTGTTGTTGACAGTGTTCGGTACCATACTGTTGACCGCGAGAAGAACAGAAAGACACAAAATAGTGGAATCGTTTCGAGGGAGATCATGATGGCAACAAGCATTGACTTCTTTGGTCACCTGAAATCGATCATCGATTGCAATACAACTCCAGCAGGTGGCGTCCATCGGTCAGCTTGTCCTCTTCCGTGTGACCGGTTTGACCTTGGTGGTAGGAAACCCGGATTCGACGATGATGGACACTTCAAGAGTGTTAACACGTAAAAGTTTTGGTACAAGACTGATCCTTTCATTCCGACATCACAAGCAACCAAGGTCTTTTATGTGCCGTACACTAAGTTGAAAGGAAAATGGCAAGTTGTGCAGAAATTTCACCATAGACATCTATGGAGTGTAAAAGAAAATGAACAGGGACCCGGTGTTGCTGTACTATCATATCAAGATGAAGATTCCAGTCAAGTTCATGTGCAAGAAAAAGAAGGCACTGCACGGAGTAGGACGAGAAGTGACCAGGAACGTGTGCTACTTGAAAAAGTCATTGTGGACAAACTGAAGAAACGGAGCAAGGAGGTTGTGCCTGAAGAAATCGAGGAGGTTGATCGGACAATGTACCAATATTGCAGTTGATGATGGTGATGATGGAGGAAATAGGACTAGGAATCGTCCAGCTTCCGAAGAAGATGAATAGCAGTTTGAATCTGTAGTTTGTGTAATGGATGAATAGCAAGCTTGAATCTGTAGTTTGTGTAATGTCGCTTTATTTCAGATTATGTGTCGTGTTGTTTGGCCCAGAATTTATGTTGAACATGCCGACTTGTTTTCCCTGAATTTATGTTGAATATGTCGCCTTTTGTTCCTGTAATTTGTGCCCAATTTTTTTTGGGAATCCATGCCCAATTTTTAGGGGAATCCATGCCCAATTTTTTCAATACATGGCTGACGCCGACGACCATATATGGGCGGCGCCACCGTGCATGGCTGACGCCGGCGACCATATATGGGCGGCGCCGCCGTACACATTTTCAACGTAACTCATTTTCAACGAACACATTTTCAACCGAACGTAATTGCACACATACATAGACATGGTTCAAATTCAGGAACTAAACATTGTGGCACGAACGTACAAATGTTTGGAATTACAACACAATAACTCTAGCATATACTCTAGCTTCTTCTCCTCCCGACCAACGTATCACCGAATTCACCCTAATTTCAGCTCGTACACATCACCCAGGTACAACAGATGACAAAAGCTACGTATAGCACCCAAACCATGAAGCCTCTCATTTTCTTTGGTTCAGTGGTTGCTCTGTTTCCTTGCAGCAAGCAGTAAACTTTTCTTCCCGGAGCCTCTCAATTTCTACCCGGAGCCTCTCAATTTCTTCATCTCGATCCCAAACAAAGATCACGCAGATCATGAACTAACTCTTTGTGACGTGCATCCAACTGGATCATCAATCCACTAAAACACTTTACACCCTATTCCACCAGCAATCCGACGGATGAAGAACAAAAGAGGATAAGTAAGGCATAGTAGAAAAGAAACTTCGAAGACGGCGGGCTCCAGGAAATTCAGAATGGGGGCGGGGGGCGTGCTCGAAGACTAACCGAGCGAATTTTGCAGCTCCGGTATCTTCTCCCGGATTCGGATCACTCCAAGAAATCCATTGCGGCATCTTCTCGCCACTAGCCACATACGTCGGCGGGCTCATAATCGAATGGCCGCCGCCGATACGGAATGGGCGTGCCCGGCCGCCGCCGGCGACGCGACGACGCTCCCCGACCTAGAAGAACTGCCCGAGCAGGCCGGGAACCGCGCCGCCATGCAACGCATGCACCCGGTCGGAGGGATTTTGGTCGGAGGAGGAACCCTAGCTAGATGCACCGGTCTGGAGGGATTTTGGTCGAGGTGGAGGGATTTTGAAGACAACTCGATTAGTCTATCATGTCTATATACATGGACAACCATACTTATGTCAACAACACTATTGTAGCAAAGCGGTAGGGAGTGGTAGTGCGGCAGCGCCGTGTCGAGGGTTCGAGTCCCCGCAAACGCAATTTTTGCCAGTTATTTCCATCGGGAGCCACTCCAACCCCCGGATGGGCCGTCGGGCCAGCAATTCAACCCCCGGATGGGCCGTCGGGCCAGCAATTCAACCACCGGATGGGCCGTCGTGGGGTAGGCCAGCAGCCAGCAGCCCAAAATGGTGGATGGCACAGAGAAAAAAATAACAAGACGCCTTTGTCCCACAAGTATCAGTTGGTCCTACATGTCAGTTAGTTCAAGCCAGTTGCTTCCAGTGACACGTGTGAGGCGCGTGGGACCCGAAAAGGGACACATAGGCAAAATGGATGACATGGCAGCCAAACACATACCACTGTATTGAGCCAAATGCCAATGACGCTATTGATTTGTCGCAATCGGCATCGGGAAAACGTCGTAGGCCACTTAATTTTGCTAATGACGTTTTGACCTAAATTGCCAATGACGTTTTTTCCCAATAACGTCACGATTTTCTAGGGTTTTGCCCCCCCGGAGTGGCCAAGGACGTTCAAAGCTAGGAACGTCATAAAGCTATGACATTTTGATTTCCAGTCATAAAAAAAACGTCATATTATGGCAGATTTCTTGTAGTGCCATCGGGGGTCCCCCGGTGGGCGTGTGCCTCCATTTGAGCTTGGTTAGGTCATAGGTACATATGGAAACAAGGATCATCCCATATGATCCCAAGGTTCTCTCCGGTTCACCTCCGAGGGAGTTCCCCCTATACATGCGAATCCGCCTAAGTGTAGGAACCCCCGTCCGAGAAGCCTGACACACCCGGGGGTAGCATTGGATGTAGAACCATCACAAATCACTTTTGTGCATGCCATGTGGACACACACAAGTTTTGGGGCCATTCCCTATATCCGATGCTCGATTTCGAAGAAACCCCGGTTCCGTTGACCGCGCCGTCTACCCCTTTGATCGCATCCCATCGGGGTCCCCCGTGGGCGTGTGCCTCCATTTGAGCTTGGTTAGGTCATAGGTACATGTGGAAACAAGGATCATCCCATATGATCCCAAGGTTCTCTCCGGTTCACCTCCGAGGAGTTCCCCCTATACATGCGGAATCCGCCTAAGTGTAGGAACCCCCGTCCGAGAAGCCGGACACACCCGGGGGTAGCATTGGATGTAGAACCATCACAAATCACTTTTGTGCATGCCATGTGGACACACACAAGTTTTGGGGCCATTCCCTAGATCCGATGCTCGATTTCTCGAAGAAATCCTAGTTCCGTTGACCGCGCCGTCTACCCCTTTGATCGCATCCCATCGGGGGTCCCCGGTGGGCGTGTGCCTCCATTTGAGCTTGGTTAGGTCATAGGTACATGTGGAAACAAGGATCATCCCATATGATCCCAAGGTTCTCTCCGGTTCACCTCCGAGGGAGTTCCCCCCTATACATGCAGAATCTGCCTAAGTGTAGGAACCCCCTGTCCGAGAAGCCGAATACACCCGGGGGGGGTAGCATTGGATGTAGAACCATCACAAATCACTTTTGTGCATGCCATGTGGACACACACAAGTTTTGGGGCCATTCCCTAGATCCGATGCTCGATTTCTGACGAAACCCTAGTTCCGTTGACCGCGCCGTCTACCCCTTTGATCGCATCCCATCGGGGTCCCCCGGTGGGCGTGTGCCTCCATTTGAGCTTGGTTAGGTCATAGGTACATGTGGAAACAAGGATCATCCCATATGATCCCAAGGTTCTCTCCGGTTCACCTCCGAGGGAGTTCCCCCCTACACATGCAGAATCTGCCTAAGTGTAGGAACCCCCGGTCCGAGAAGCCGGACACACCCGGGGGGGTAGCATTGGATGTAGAACCATCACAAATCACTTTTGTGCATGCCATTTGGACACACACAAGTTTTGGGGCCATTCCCTATATCCGATGCTCGATTTTTGAAGAAACCCTAGTTCTATTGACCGCGCCGTCTACCCCTTTGACTGCATCCCATCGGGGGTCCCCCGGTGGGCGTGTGCCTCCATTTGATCTTGGTTAGGTCATAGGTACATGTGGAAACAAGGATCATCCCATATTATCCCAAGGTTCTCTCCGGTTCACCTCCAAGGGAGTTCCCCCCTATACATGCAGAATCTGCCTAAGTGTAGGAACCCCCTGTCCGAGAAGCCGGACACACCCGGGGGGTAGCATTGGATGTAGAACCATCACAAATCACTTTTGTGCATGCCATGTGGACACACACAAGTTTTGGGGCCATTCCCTATATCCGATGCTCGATTTCTGAAGAAACCCTAGTTCTGTTGACCGCGCCGTCTACCCCTTTGACTGCATCCCATCGGGGTCCCCCGGTGGGCGTGTGCCTCCATTTGAGCTTGGTTAGGTCATAGGTACATGTGGAAACCCTTTCCCGCTCTTTTTTCCCACCCACCCTTTCCCGCTCCTTCTCTCCCGCCTTTTTTTCCTGCCCACCCTTTCACGCTGCTTCTCTCCCGCCCTTTTTTCCCGCCCACCCTTTCCCGCTCCTTCTCTCCCGCCTTTTTTCCCTCCATGATTTCCCGCCAAGTTTTCCCGCCCACCCTTTCCCGCCCATTCCCTCCCGCCAAGTTCTCCCGCCGTTTCAGCCCCTTGCCGGCCTATATATAGCCATGTCTTCTCCACTAACAGCACCAGCAACATTTCTCCCTTCATCGCTTCTCTCATCCAATAGAACCACAAAATCCTCTAAGCTGCCGCTGAGATGGCTCCTCGTCGCCATAGCAACACGGGCTTCATCGGCGTCGCCCGCGGCCCGCGGGACATTTCACGGCTGAAATCACCGCCGGTGGTACGCGTGTGTGGCTCGGCACCTTCTACACGAAGGAGGCTGCTGCCCGCGCATACGACGTTGCGGCTTGGAGGTTTGGCCGGCCGTGCCACGAAATGAATTTCCCGGAGGTCAGGTCTCTGACGGAAGCTCAGAGTATCTCTACTGAGCCGCTACTTCGCTCACAGGGTGAAGCGCGGCGGTACAGGGCTGGCCAGCGGCGGATTGATACCACCGAGGCGGACGAGCAGTTCATGGCATAGTGGCGCAGAGACCATCCCGGAGACGTCGAGGCAACGCGCGCATTCTGGAAGGAGAAGCAGACGTACAGGAGAGAGAGGAGGGCGGGAAAGCGGCAGAGGAAGGCCGAGGTTGAAGCAGAGTACGCCAAAGGAGAGGCGTCGACATGGGGAGAGAATGATGAACGGTGGTCGTGGAACCTCACAACCACCGCTCGCAGGACACCCCCGACGAGGATGAAGATTTCGACTTCTCTGATTAATATGTGTGTGTGTCGAGTCCGTGTGTCTAGCGGGTCATGTGTCGACCCAGTGTTAAGTGCTTTATTCGTGTGTGGGTGTAGTTCTTTAAATGCTTTGGTTTGTGTGTGGGTCTAGTTCTTTAAGTGTTTTGGTTCCTGTGTGTGGGTGTAGTTTCTTTAAGTGTTTTGGTTCCTGTGTGTGGGTGCAGTTCTTTAACTGTTTCGGTTCGTGTGTGGGTCTAGTTCTGTAAGCGCTTTGGTATGTGTGTGAGTCTATTTATTTAAGTGTTTTGTATCGTGTCTGGGTCTTAAGTTCTTAAGTATATCACTTTTGTGTCCTTATACCGCCCTTATACATATATAGGTTTCCCGCAAAGGGGTTCGCCAAACTAGCAGTAAGAAAGAAATAAACAAATAAAAATGATTGGGATTATCAATTATATGTAGTAAAAAATG
This sequence comes from Lolium rigidum, assembly GCF_022539505.1. NCBI lineage: Eukaryota > Viridiplantae > Streptophyta > Magnoliopsida > Poales > Poaceae > Lolium > Lolium rigidum. Next base: position 32,207,377 of record NC_061509.1, read on the forward strand.
TTAAATAAAAGGTGGGACATCATTTGCTGTGCCGACGGCCGAGGTTGTGCCGTGGGCAGCCGTCGGCACAGTAGGAGAAGGGACCCAGTTGTCAGGCTCTGGACCGACGGCCGAGGTTGCGCCGTGGGCCACCGTCGGCACAGCCTAGACAGCGCCGTGACAGCGTAACGGCTGGGCCCACCTACCGCGTGCTCGTGCCGACGGGTGAATCCGTGCCGACGGTGACCTTCGGGCGCCATATTTTTGTGGCGACGGCCATGGTTGCGCCGACGGTGACCGTCGGTGTAACATGCAAGTGTGCCGACGGCCGGCCTATGCCGACGGTCAACTCCGTCGCCGGTCGACGAGGGCTTCTGTGCCGACGGCCCCGACATTTGGCCGTTGGCACATCGGGTGGCCGTCGGCACATGCCGGCTCTCCCGTAGTGCATTTGGTTCGCCTGTCTGCTATGTCTTGTTTAGAATGCAAGAGTTGTTGCGGTTCAATGCGAGGGATGAACCATTGCTAGCTGCAACCCTAGATTGGTTCTTGGATGGCCTCTTCTCTCTAGCTAATGGAGGTACAACTTCGTATAATATTTTCACAACATGTACCAAGGTAATATCGAGAGACTAAATATTGTACTACCTCTTAAGTGGTTGTGCACCTACTGTATTAGACTGAAGTCTATAAATACTGCGAGAAGAGGTGGGGATGTAAGGGCTCACACTGGTAGAAAAACAGGCTTCCGGTGAGCCCCATAAGTCGCGAAGCTGTAGGAACCGCGACTAATGGTACCTTTAGTCGCGGTTCGGGAGGCGAACCGCGACCAAAGGCATGGGCCCGTGGCGCTCGGTGGCCAGCCGGTGCACGTGGGGGCTTAAGCCGCGGTTGGCCAGGCCAACCGCGACTAAAGGTGCTCGAAGGCCTTTAGTCGCGGTTGGCCAGGCCAACCGGGACTAAAGCCCCCCCCTATATATACCCATCCAGCAGCCAACACTTAGCCATTTGGTGCCATTTTCTTCACAAACTTCACAAGTGGGTGTTAGGTTTGCTTTTGGTTCCTCTTATGCACATAAGGTGTTTGATGAAATGCCCCAAGAGCATGAAACAAACATGATATGAAGTGTTGGAGCCACACTTGAGCTTTCTCATATATTTTTTCCTCCTCGATCGCGGTTAGCAACTTGAACCTTTGATGTGTTGTTGATAAAATGTGCATGTGTGTGTAGTTCATTGTTTAATTTATATTGTTTGTAGCTAGTTAGTTTAACAAATGCATGATGGTTAATTATATATTTATATTATAATAATGCAGATGAATCGACAATGGATGTACGGTAACCGACTCTCCGGCGAGTTCAGTACGGGTTTGAAAGATTTCCTCGTAGTGGCTAATGCGAACAAGCGGGGGGTTTTGTTATCTGTCCATGTGTTAAATGTAAGAATCAGAATGGTTACTCTTCCTCAAGAGATGTTCACATGCACTTGCTTCGGCACGGTTTCATGCCAAGCTATAATTGTTGGACCAAGCATGGAGAAAGAGGGGTTATAATGGAAGAAGATGAAGAAGGGGATGATTTCATCGATGAAAGCTATCTTGCTCATTTCGGTGATACTTTCATGGAGGATGCTGAAGGTGAAGGGGAAGGTGAAGGGGAAGGTGAAGAAGATGCACGTGATGATCCCGTTGATGATCTTGGTCGGACCATTGCCGATGCACGGAGACGCTCGCGAAACCGAAAAAGAGAGGGAGAATTTGGATCGCATGTTAGAGGATCACGGAGAAGGCGTTGTACCCCGGATGCGATGATGGTCCGAAAAAGCTGGGCTGCACACTCGGATTTGCTGAAATGGAAGGCACAGTGCAGGTGTAGCTGACTCGGCATTTGAAAACTTGCTGAAAATGTTGAAGAATATGTTTCCAAAGAATAACGAGTTGCCCGCCAGCACGTACGAAGCAAAGAAGGTTGTCCGCCCTCTAGGTTTAGAGGTTCTCGAAGATACATGCATGCATCAACGATCGCATCCTCTACCGCGGTGAATACGAGAATTTGAATGAATGCCCGGTATGCACCGCATTGCGTTATAAGATCGGAGGCGATGACCCCGGTGACGATGTTGAGGGCCGGAAACCCGTGAAGAGGGTTCCCGCCAAGGTGATGTGGTATGCTCCTATAATACCACGGTTGAAACGTCCGTTCGGGAACAAAGAGCATGCCAAGTTGTTGCGATGGCACAAAGAGGACCGTAAGCTCGGACGGGGAGTTGAGACACCCCGCAGATGGAACGCAATGGAGAAAGATCGACAGAGAGTTCAAAGATTTTGCAGCCGACGCAAGGAACATAAGATTTGGTCTAAGTACGGATGGCATGAATCCTTTTGGCGAGCGAGCTCCAGCCATAGCACCTGGCCCGTGACTCTATGCATCTACAACCTTCCTCCTTGGTTGTGCATGAAGCGGAAGTTCATTATGATGCCGTGCTCATCCAAGGTCCGAAGCAACCCGGCAACGACATCGATGTGTACCTAAGGCCATTAGTTGATGAGCTTTTACAGCTGTGGGGCAGACCTGGTGTCCGTGTGTGGGATGAGCACAAAGAAGAGGAATTTGACCTACGAGCGTTGCTTTTCGTAACCATCAACGATTGGCCTCGCTCTTAGTAACCTTTCGGGACCGTCAAATAAGGGATACAATGCATGCACGCACCGCTTACATGAGACCGAAAGTGTACATTTGCCAAATTGTAAGAAGAACGTGTACCTTGGGCATCGTCGATTTCTTCCGAAAGGTCATCCAAGCAAGAAAGAAAGGCAAGCATTACAACGGCAAGGCAGATCACCGGCCAAAGCCTCGCGGAACACACTCGGTGCCGAGGTATTTGATATGGTCAAGGATTTGAAAGTCATCTTTGGAAAGGGTCCCGCGGACAATCAGTTCCGAAGGGAGCCGACGGACACGTAGCCATGTGGAAGAAGAAATCTATATTCCGGGAGCTAGAATATTGGAAAGTCCTAGAAGTCCGCTCTCGCAATCGACGTGATGCACGTTACGAAGAATATTTGTGTGAACATCCTAAGCTTCTTGGGCGTGTATGGGAAGTCAAATGATACAAAGGAAGCACCGGCAGGACCAAAGCAAAGTTTGAAAGACCCCGATGACCGGCATCCGGAACGGTTTCAAGGTCGTGCCGCCTACGCTCCGACCAAAGAAGAGAAGGTCATCTTTTTTGAATGCCTGAGCAGCATGAAGGTCCCGTCAGGATTCTCGCCCAATATAAAGGGAATAATAAACATGGCGGAGAAAAAGTTCCAAAACCCGAAGTCTCACGACCGCCACGTGATTATGACGCAATTGCTTCCGATTGCTTTGAGGGGCTCTCGCCGGAAAATGTTCGAGTAGCCATTGTGAAGCTATGTGCATTCCTCAATGCAATCTCTCGAAGGTAATCAATCCAGAAGTTCTACCACGGTTACAGAACGATGTGATCCAATGTCTTGTCGGCTTCGAGTTGGTGTTCCCGCCATCCTTCTTCAATATTATGACGCACCTCCTGGTTCACCTAGTCGATGAGATTTCCATTCTCGGTCCCGTATTTCTAAACAATATGTTCCCCTTCGAGAGGTTCATGGGAGTATTAAAGAAATATGTTCGTAACCGTGCTAGGCCGGAAGGAAGCATCGCCAAGGGCTATGGAAATGAGGAGGTAATTGAGTTTTGTGTTGACTTTGTTCCCGACCTTAAGCCGATTGGTCTTCCTCAATCGCGGCACGAGGGGAGACTAAGTGGAAAAGGCACGATCGGAAGGAAATCAACGATATGTATGGATGGCCATTCTCCGACCGAAGCACACCACACGGTTCCGACCAATTCCAGCTTGGTGGCTCCGTACTTTGAGAAACACAAGAATATTTTACGCTCGGACAATCCTGGGAAGCCCGAATCCCGGATTAGGAAGGCCCACATGGAGACTTTCGGCGGTTGGTTGAGAAAACATTTAATGAGTGACAATAAGGTTGTAGATCAGCTGTACATGTTGGCCAAGACACCATCTTCGACTATAACGACTTTCCAAGGGTACGAGATAAATGGGAATACATTTTACACGATCGCCCAAGATAAAAAGAGCACCAACCAAAACAGTGGTGTCCGCTTTGATGAAGCAACCGAGAATGGGCAAAAGGTCACATATTATGGTTACATAGAGGAGATATGGGAACTTGACTATGGACCCTCCTTTAGGGTCCCTTTGTTCCGGTGCAAATGGTTCAAGCTAACAGGAGGTGGGGTAAAGGTGGACCAGCAATACGGAATGACAATGGTGGATTTCAACAATCTTGGTTACCTTGACGAACCATTCGTCCTAGCGAAAAATGTCGCTCAGGTTTTCTATGTGAAGGACATGAGTAGCAAACCGAGGAAACGGAAAGATAAGAAAACGATCAAGTACATCATGCGATGATCCAAAGCGCCACATTGTTCTTTCAGGGAAAAGAAACATCGTGGGAGTGGAGGACAAGACGGACATGTCGGAAGATTATAATATGTTTGCTGAAATTCCGCCCTTCAAAGTGAACACCGACCCAAGCATTAAGTTAAATGATGAGGATGCTCCATGGATACGACACAATCGTAAGCAAGCGGGGACACAAGGGAAGAAATGATGTGTAATAATTTATTGTACCAAACTTTGTTGAATGAATCATGTGAATTATATTACCCGTGATGTGTTTGGTGTCCATTTTCGAATGATTCAATTGACTCGAGATAGCACCGATGATACATGAAATTTGGAGTGACTAAGTCATACTCCCGCATGCATACATGAAATTTGGAGTGACTAAGTCATACTCCGCATACAGGAAATTTGGAGTGACTAAGTCATACTCCTGCATACATGAAATTTGGAGTGATTTAGTCATACTCCTGCCTAGGCGTATAATATGCATACTCGTAGTCTTCATAGCCGCCGCCGTTGTACTGGTAGTCGTCGCCTTCTAAGTTGCCGGCGTCGTCGTCGCCGCTGCTGTCGTCGCTGTCGTCGGGCGGCGCTCGTGGCTCGAACTGAGGGTAGCGCAGGCGGGGGATACCGCCGGCCGTGATGTAGTCCATGACGCTCGCGCAGTCCGGCCGTACCACCATAGCCGACGGCCGGCCTCGTGGAAGTTTCCGGGAGGCGGACCGTCCTCCTCATACTCGGCGAGCGCCCTCTCACGCCGATTGATGAAGAAGGCGTCCCAAGTATGCTCGGTTATCGGGATGCCATCGGGGATTCATCCGCTGCTCCGGCGTGAGGTCGAGGTAGTAGTGGTTCGTGATGGCCGCCCGGCGCGCAGTACTCGAGGGACGGGAGGGACCGGCACGCCGCCGGCGCTAGGCTCCAGCCGGCAGGGACGCGGTAGCCCGGAGGGCAAGGGTAGTTCGAGGCGCAAAGCTCCTCCACCTGCTGGTAGGTTAGAGTGGGTGCGGTGGAAGCCATGAGAGAGTGATGAGAGATTGTAGAGATGTGATAATGCTGGCCAAGCCGGGCTACCTATATGTAGTGACAAATGGCGGGAAAAATGGGAGCGGGAAGACAGGAGGCGGGAAGAAAGAGGCGGGGAGAAAGTGGCGGGAAGAAATTGGCGGGAAAAAATTGGCGGGAAGAAAGAGGCCGGAAGAAATTGGCGGGAAGAAAGTGGCGGGAAGAAATTGGCGGGAAACAATTGGCGGGAAGAAAGAGGTGGGAAGACAGGGAAGAAATGGCGGGAAGACGAGGAGGGAAGAGGGGGTCGGCGGAAAGAGGCGGGAAGAGGGGGCCAACGAACTTTTGAATTGAATTAGTTTTATTTTTATTAATTTTTGACAATTTGTATTTTTAAAATTTTGAATTGAATTAGTTTTATTTTTCTGAATTTTTTGATATATTATTTGTATTTTTAAGATTTTGAATTGAATTAGTTTTATTTTTATGAATTTTTTGATATATTATATGTATTTTTAAAATTTTGAATTGAATTAGTTTTATTTTCCTAATTTTTTTGATATATTATTTGTATTTTTAAGATTTTGAATTGAATTAGTTTTATTTTCCTAATTTTTTTGATATAATATTTGTATTTTTAAGATTTTGAATTGAATTAGTTTTATTTTTCTATTTTTTTGATATATTATTTGTATTTTAAAAAATTTGAAATGTATTAGTTTAATTTTTCTGAATTTATTGATATATCTCTGAAAAAAGAAAAGAAATTTGAAAAATAGCTTTAGTCGCGGTTGGCCTCGCCAACCGCGACTAAAGGGTATTTTCCGCGGGAAACTTAAACACGCCGAAAATACCCTTTAGTCGCGGTTGGGGAGGCCAACCGCGACTAAAGGTGCCCCTTTAGTCGCGGTTGGCCTCCCCAACCGCGACTAAAGGGTGGCCGCTATAAATTCGCGCGCGCGCGCCGTGGCGGTTCATTCTTCGTTTCTCCGCCAGATCGATCTCCTCCGCCGCGCGTTCGTCGTCCGCCGCCCGAGAGTTCGTCGTCCGCCGCCGCGCGTTCTTCGTCGGCCGCCCAAGTTCGTCGTCCGCCGCTCGATCTCCGCCGCCCGAGTACGTCATCGTCGCCGCCGCCACACGCGCGCCGGCCGTTGCCGCGCGCCCACGCACCGCGGGGAGAGAGAGGGAGGCCGGGGCCGCCGCGCCCGCCGCCGCCGCGCCGCGCCGCCCTCGCTCGTCATCACCGGCGCGAGAGAGGAGAGGCGCGCGCCGGGGCCGCCGCGCGCCGCCGCCATGCATGCTAGCTCGCCCGCCCGGCGCGGCGCTCTGCCCGGCGGCGCTCTGCCGGCCACGCGCGCGAGAGAGAGAGATGGGCCGGGCCGGGCCTCCTGAGCGCGCAGACGAGCCCCCGCGCGCGGCCTGCCTTTTTTTTCTTTTTTTTAGTTTTTTAGTTTTTTACTTTGTTTAACTATATATATATAAGTTCTTTTAATTAAAAACTAGTAAAAATGAAACTACAACTTTGACTTAATAAAAGTTGAACTAAAATGGGTACTAAAAAAAGAACTAAAACTTTGACTTATACATAATGAATAACTTTGACTTATACATAACTTTGACTTATACATTAATGGTTTAATGTATTTCATAATTTGGTAGATATATCTATTGCTACATATTCTACTCCAACAAATATCTCGATAGTGATTTTAGTGTACCATTATGTAGTGATTTATTGAAACTTCTAGAATATAAATTGATATATTGGCTTGACTCTCTACAAACTTTCTCGTGATCATATGTGTGCTACAAGTTATAGTGTCTTCTATAATAACCCGACAACGCATGCATAATTATATGTACTTTTGTATTCAAGTAATGAGTTATACTTTATTTATCGGTCGACCGGTCATCCTTGGACCGACCCTGTTGCTCTATGTCTAGACGCCTCGCCGTTAATGGATGGAGGTTAGGCTGGGGGAGGACTTTCCTCATATTAGTCTCAAGTTGTAGTCGCTTGGTGAGAATAGACATGTGCGTTCATTCCTCTAATTAAAAACTTTTCGCCGCCCTTTCGCCACCGCCCTTTCGTCACCGACTCCGACTCCGTGCGCACCCCTTCCTCGCCCCCTCCTTTTGCCACCGCCCTTTCGCCACCGCCCTCCCATTAATTTGTTTTTACTACATGTTTTCAGGACTGACATATGGCGGACGATAGAGCTGACCCGATTCTGGAGAACTATGATCCGGACGCCGAAGACCATATGTTCGGCATCATAAACGGCGATATTCCATATGTGCCGACCGGACAAGAAGAAGATGATATCTCTTCTTATCTGAACCTGGACGGTGAAGATGAAGGGCGCCGTCAGCAAGATGATGCCGAAGAAACGTCGGTAAACGACGATCTTGAATTAGCAACCACCTCCGGCGCCGAGGTATATATATACATTGAGCCTCTGGTGATACAAACTAACTGATTTGAATAAATATGTGTGTACTAACGCGCGCGACTCTCTTTCTTATTTTAGCCCTCGGCCGGATCGTCGAAAAAATCGAGTACGTCGTCGTCAAAGCGTGGCGCAACCAAGACGATGAAACCAAACGAAACATGCACCATCGAGGTTGTCGAGGAAGCAACCGGCAGGCCGCTGGAGCCCAGCGAAGAACGCCACCAAGTTTATCGGCCAATGCGGAGCCGTTGTTAGAGACAACGTCTAGATCACCGTCCGGGAGTGGAATGAGCCAAAGAAGGCACGTCTTGGTTTCACTTTTGTCGATAAGAGAACAAAAAAAGATTGCTTCAAGAAGCTTATAGAACATTTCGTTCTACCTCCGGAATACCGCAGATACGATGAGGCGGGTAACAAGATTCAGGAAAACAAGGAGAGGTGCAAGCTAGTCAAACAGTTCGCTCTTTCTAAGATGGCCGACGCATTCCGGAAATACAAGCAAAACTAGGCCATGACTTTGTCAAGCAGGGCAAGACTCCGGTTTTCGAAGGACAATATGAGAAACTGCAACATGATTGGCCAGAATTTGTGAAGCAAAAGAAATCGGAGCAGTTCCTTGAAATGTCGAAAAAAATAAGAAGAATGCGGCCAAGAAGGAGTACAATCATATTATGGGGCCAGGAGGGTATCGCTTTTGGCAGCCTAGGTGGGAGAAGATGGAGAACGAGCCGAGGGCGCGAGGAATCCGTCCAGGTACGGAGGGATGGGACCCAAGGGCCAAAAGCCGGTGGTACGGGCATGGGGGATCGCCGAACCCGGAGACAGGGGAGTGTGTTTATCGGGGCAAAATAATTAAACCCACCCAAAAGCTTATTGAGGCAATGAGGGATGCTCAAGAGGGGAGGATCAAGTTCAACGAGAGAACGACGCCCCGACAAAAGCCCTCGGGAATCCCGAACACGGAGGACGTGTACGAGGCATGCCCGGGGACATTCCGTGGAAAGTAGGGTTCCCCTGAACGATGACCCGTACGGTTACAGAAGCCGTAAGAGAAAGATGGATCGGGATGCAGATGTTGTGGCGAAGTTGGTAACGGAAATGGATGTGATGAAGAAAACCGTGAGTGTACTAGTAGCCGAAAGAGATGCAGCTCGGGCGCAGCATGAAGATCATCCAATGGATCTCGGAAGCCAGGAGCAGAGAAGAAGCAGCGTGGCTTCCACGGAGGCCCCACCGGCTGGTGCACCGACGATTGAAATTACTGCACCGGAGCCTCTGGTGGTCGAAATTACTGCACCGGAGCCTCCTCACTACCCCGTGGACGATATAAAGGAGATGAAAGCATGTCATCTGTATTATCCTATCGGGAACATGTCCATGAAGGTAGCCATCGGCAGTGCTTTACCACCTGGAGCACTCCACCACAACAACCCTATTCCAGATGGCTATGCTCGTGTCACGGTGGAGGACATAGTCCAAGGGTTTGAGGACCTGGACATTGACATTGCTACACCTGAAGGGGCGACAAGACTTGGAGATGTCAAGCGCCAGTTCATTCTATGGCAGAAGAAGTTTATCAAGTTTCCAGGCGAGGCGCCAAGGCAAACAAGTCCACCCCCCTCCGGTGGTGGTGGCGGCGGCGGTGGTGGTGGTGGTGGTTCACCTACACCTCCTTCACGTCAGCCGACGCCGCCCCCCAATTCACCTCCGGCGGGTAAGCAGACGCCGCCCCCCAGTCCTCGTCCGGCGGGTGATCAGACGCCGCCCCCAATCCACCTCCGGCGAAGAAGCAGAGGCAGTCTTGGGTTATTAACCCGGAGCCTTATGTACCTGCAACCACAAAGATACCGCGAGCCATCACTAAAGCCTCTCGGCCCGAGGCCTTGGGAACTTAGTGTGGAGCAAAATGCGACGGTCGTGGCTCGCTCGAGCATGAGAAATGGCAGGCGGACTGCAAGAAGAAAAGAGAGCCCAAGCCCAAACAAGTATTTTCGAGAAGGAAAAGAGCTGGGCTAAGTCATTTTTGAACACACCGTCCCAGCCGCGAAGAATCCGCTCGACGACTATGAACGTGAACTTCGTAGTCAAGCACTCGCGGTCGGGGGAAACAAGTTGCCCAGCTCGGGGAACAAAGTAAACGGTCGATCGCCCCGCTCATAGTGAAAGCCGCAGGTCCGGAGGACGATGCCCTCGATGTCATAGCAGCCGCGGCAGCACAGGGATTGACCGTAGCGAGAGCCAAAGAACAAGCGGCGGACTTAGGTCCGACTCTTCGTGCGGCGTTAGGCCTTGATGACGTGGCAATGAAGGACGTAGTATTTTCATATGTGAAGGATGGTCCTCTCGTCGAGCCCGCGCAGGAAGAGGATCTACCTCGACAAATGAAAGGTCTGCTAAATTGGTACAAGGGTTACATAAAACTTAAAAACGCTAGAGAATATATTTATGCGGAAGTTAGACCTGAGCATCACTTCAAACATTACTATATAACAATTCATCGGAGTGAATTGTTCCAGCTGTTCAATCTGCGCGAGCTCGACAAATCTATCATCAGCTGCTATGTTCTGTAAGTGATTCATTAATTTCTACCCCATCTCGTTCATTGCCTCGCACTATAAATATATATATTGTCCTAACTATCCGGTTGTGTACGCTATTATGCAGAATGAAGAAGCGGGAAATGCGAATAAGGCGCACCCATGATGTTGGGTTCATTGACCCACAAATAGTTAATTCATATGTGTTAGAACACCACCCCAAAGACGTGGAGGATGACTCGTGGCGGTTTCTTACAAAACAGGAACTCAAAAGTGATATTCTATTTCCTTACCATTTTGGGTGAGTGTTTCTGTCTTGAGCACATTCTCTTTTGTTTACTCCATGCATGGTATGTGGCTAATCGATGAGTTATGCATGACTGTGCATGTATCGTGTCCGCAGGTTCCACTGGATTCTGCTAGTAATACAAATTCAGAACTCCACAGTTCTCGTCCACGACTCTCTGAATATGGATGCGGCGCTTTGGGCCGACATGAGAAAAATGATGCAAAAGTAACTACTTTCATTCGTTTGCGCTCTATATCGATCGGCCTATTTCGTTCATCATTTCCTAATATCAAGTAACTAATTAATAACTCTCTTGTTCATTTAATTTTCTTTGCCTCGTAGGGTTTGGAGACGGTTCGTAGATCAAAAGGTCGGTGAATTCAAACAAGAGCTACATTTTAAAAGGGCAAAGGCTGCGACCGGGGATATTCAGCCACCGGGGACCAATCTATGTGGATACTATGTTTGTGAGAGGATCCGGAGATACACCACTGAGCGGCAGCCGTCTGAGAACAACATCAGGAGGAATAACCTCCGGACGACGCTTACTCCGAAGCTCGCTTCCGACCACTTCAAGAGGAACTAGCTGGATGGTTCGCCGGAGAAGTCATCGATCCTAGAGGAGAACACTATGTAGAGGACGTAGAACTTTATATGCACTAAATATGTATGGAAACTTGTTCAAAATTGTATATGGTCATCCGATATTGAATATATATTGTATATTCATCTTGAATTCTTTTTGGTTCTAATTTCAAATTTGTTTGAAATTGTACATTCATATGCATGTATGTAGTACGGTAGAATATGTGAAACTCCTTCAAAATTAAAACCCAAAAGAAATAAAACAATACAAATTAAAAACAAACAAGATTTAGGGGGAGGGGGGCTAAACCCTAAACCTCGCGGAGGCCTTTAGTCGCGGTTGGCCGGAAGAACCGCGACTAAAGGTCCTCCGCCCGGCGCCGCCTGCCGCCCACGTGGACGGGCCTTTAGTCGCGGTTCGTAAGGAACCGCGACTAAAGGGGGGCCTTTAGTCGCGCCTAATTGGTCGCGGTTGCGCAACCGCGACTAATGGCAGTTGCCAACCGCGACCAAAGGCTATTTTTCTACCAGTGTCAAGGACGAGAGTGATGGTCGTTGCAGATCAGTGTAGAATAGTCCACTGGGAATAGGATGCATTGGAAATTTGAGCTGGAGTGCCATGGCACGTAACCGAGCTACCATACCTTTTACTAGAAAGGAACACACCCATGGCATGCTCATGCAAATAGTCGAAGCTATATGCACATAGAGAGGATATCCAGAGGTTTGTCCTTGAGTTCTACTCCCTCCGTTCATAATTCTACAGAATGGAGGGAGTACGAGCTAAACGATCAAACTTGGGTCACATGTTTTTACTTCAAATGTACTATCTCCTATTAGTAACTAGTAAGTGACTCAACTTTGTATCTAAAATACGTCTAAATACATTATTTTCGAATGTACCAAGTATGAGTCAAGCTAAAAAAAAAACCTCCATTGTAGTTCTTCACAATGATATATGCCTCAAAGTTTGATGTAAATTACCATAACCAAACGACAGACAGATCAATTTTGTGAAGGATAAAAAAGGCCACCCCGTGCAAGGATAACGGGCTTCATTGGTTAGTTCCTGTAAATAATCTGCTGGGCTGCTTGTTTGAATCATAGTGTACGAATTGCCTTATCCGTAGTTGACTCTGTAGGATGTTGTTGTACCGTGCTTCAGGCTCCCGGTCGCCACCTTTTATTCTGCCGCGTGTTACTCGATCTTAGCGGTGTGGTACTAAACATTAGCGGGAAATAAGTACCTAAACGGCGATGTGGTATGGCACTGCACGCAGCAGAAAACCAGGAACGGGCCAGCCTGCACACGCCGAGAGCCCGGCACTTGAAGTGGGCCAGCTAGTCTGGGCTGCTTCTCGAAGATGGATCCAAAGGCTCGCACGAGGGTCAGGTACACCCTCGAAAAAAACAAAAAAGGCTGCGGATGTGCTCGGATTGGATTGAATTTTGGTACTCCCTCCGATCTATATTAGCTGCCACTAATATAGATGTATCTAGATACATTTTATTTCTAGGTACATCCAGGACAAGTAATATGAACCAGAGGGGGTATTATTATATTCTATACCATTTTTTATATATATTCGAAGCGAATCAGATAATAACTAGTTATTGATTTGAATACGGATACATGAGACCTCAAATTCGAGAAAAAAAGAGGCGGACTCGAGGCGGAAACAATATATCGAACATGGAAAAGCATAAGTATAGGTCAACAAACCATATAATTAAAAAATAATTGAATTAATGAGTTTTTAGAACGCAGGATCTACGAGCCCAACTTTAAATTAACAAAACCCTAAACTGTCTAGACTACAGATATCGATCATGGTGGGGATACCACCTTACAATAGAAGCACAAAGGAAAAGAACGACCACTAACTACAAAGAGATATATTACAACAAGAACTGACAACAAATGAATTAGAACGTCCTGGGCTTGCTATCTTCGGCTGCCTGTTGAAGCACTGAGGACGTTGCTGTTGGAGATATGCCAAGAGGCAATAATAAAATGGTTATTATAATATATCTTTGTGTTTATGATAATGTTTACATACCATGCTATAATTGTATTAACCGGAACATTGATACATGTGTGTTATGTAAACAACAAGGAGTCCCTAGTAAGCCTCTTGTATAACTAGCTTGTTGATTAATAGATGATCAAGGTTTCGTGGTCATGAACATTGGATGTTATTAATGACAAGGTTATATCATTATGTGAATGATGTAATGGACACACCCAATTAAGCGTAGCATAAGATCACGTCATTAAGTTCATTTGCTATAAGCTTTCCGATACATAGTTACCTAATCCTTTCGACCATGAGATCATGTAAATCACTTATGCCTGAAGGGTACCTTGATTACATCAAACGCCACCGCGTAAATGGGTGGTTATAAAGGTGGGATTAGGTATCCGGAAAGTATGAGTTGAGGCATATGGATCAACAGTGGGATTTGTCCCTCCCGATGACTGGATAGATATACTCCGGGCCCTCTCGGTGGAATGTCGCCTAAATAGCTTGCAAGCATATGAATGGTTCATAAGAGACCACATACCACGGTACGAGTAAAGAGTACTTGTCAGGAGACGAGGTTGAACAAGGTATCGTGATACCGATGATCAAACCTCAGACAAGTAAAATATCACGTGACAAAGGGAATCAGTATTTTGTGTAAATGGTTCAATCGATCACTAAAGTCATCGTTGAATATGTGGAAGCCATTATGGATCTCCAGGTCCCGCTATTGGTTATTGGTCGGAGAGAAGTCTCAACCATGTCTGCATAGTTCACGAACCGTAGGGTGACACACTTAAGGTTTGATGTCGTTTAAGTAGATATGGAATATGGAATGGAGTTCAAAGTTTTGTTCGGAGTCTCGGATGGGATCCAGGACATCACGAGGAGGTCCGGAATGGTCCGGAGAATAAGATTCATATATGGGAAGTCATTTTCCGGGGTTCGGAAAAAGTCCGGTGTTTTGACCGGAGCTTCTAGAAGGTTTTGGAAGGACCGGAATAGTCCGGAATATTATGGAAGGTTCCGGAAGTGTCCGGGATGACCCGAGATGTCTAAGGAAGTCCGGAGGGTTCCATAATAGGTGCAACCACGTTGCCTTAAGGTAAAAGGAGTCTTTCCTTAATGCAATTTCGGAATTGGCAAAAGAGTCCGAGTAGGACTAGGTTTTCGGAACCGGAAACCTATCGGAACTCAATCAAACTTGGGGGCAGGTTTTTGGACGACCTAAGGGGCTTGGCCACCTATTTAAAGAGGCCAAGGGGCACCCCAAGGGCACCACAAGTCGCAGCCCTAGCTCCCCAAGTCGCAGCACCACCTTGCGCCCAAACCCTAGCCTCTCTCCTCCTCCATCTTCTCCCACAGCGCTTACGGCGAAGCCCTGCCGGAGATCTCCACCACCACCGTCACCACGCCGTCGTGCCGGCGGGATTCCGAGGAGGATCTACTACATCCGCTGCCCGCCGGAACGGGGAGGAGGACGTCGTCATCAACACCGTACGTGTGACCGAGTACGGAGGTGCTGCCCGATTGTGGCACCGTCAAGTTCTTCTACGCGCTTTTGCAAGCGGTCAAGATCTTCTACGCGCTTTTGCAAGCGGTCAAGATCTTCTACGCGCTTTTGCAAGCGGCAAGTGATCGACTACATCCACCACGAGATCTAATCTCGTTAGGCTTTGGAAATCTTCGAGGGTTAGTCTCATGATCTTCTCGTTGCTACCATCTACTAGATTAGATCTTGGCTTGTGTTTTCGTTCTTGCGGTAGGAAAATTTTTGTTTTCTATGCTACGAATCCCATCGGTGGTATCGGAGCCGTGTCTATGCATAGATTGGTTGCACGAGTAGAACACAATTGTTTTGTGGGCGTTGATGCTTTTGTTGTCTTTAGTTCGTGTACTTTGCATCTTGCGGCATAGTGGGATGAAGCGGCCCGGGCTAACTTTACATGACCGCGTTCATGAGACTTGCTCCACGCTCGACATGCAACTTGTATTGCATAAGTGGATTTACGGGTGTCTGTCTCTCCCACTATAGTGAAGATCTAATTTACTCTTTCTATTGACAACACTAGTATCACCGTTGTGGTTCATGTTCGTAGGTAGATTAGATCTTACTCGAAAACCCTAAACCACGTAAAATATGCAAACCAAATTAGAGGCGTCTAACTTGTTTTTGCGGTGGTTTGGTGATGTGATATGGCCATGATGTGATGATGTATATGTATGAGATGATCATTATTGTATTGTGGCAACCAGCAGGAGCCTTATGGTTGTCTTTATATTTCATGTTGTAGTATTGTTTCAAAGTAGTTGTAATAGTTGCTACACACGGTGAACAACCATGAAGATGGCGCCATGGACCTTGACGCTACGCCGACGATGATGGAGATCATGTCCGTTGATGATGGAGATCATGTCCGTGCTTTGGAGATGAAGATCAAAGGCGCAAAGACTAAAGGGCCATATCATATCACATATGAATTGCATGTGATGTTAATCCTTTATGCATCTTATTTTGCTTAGATCGCGACGGTAGCATTATAAGATGATCCCTCACATTAATATCAAGATAATAAAGTGTTCTCCCCTCGTATGCACCGTTGCTACAGTTCGTCGGTTCGAAGCATCTCGTGATGATCGGATGTGATAGAATCTACGTTCACATACAACGGGTGTAAGCCATGTTTGCACACGCGGAATACTTGGGTTTGCTTGACGAGCCTAGCATGTACAGACATGGCCTCGGGACAACGGAAACCAAAAGGTTGAACACGAGTCATATGGATGATATGATCAACATGTTGATGTTCACCATTGAAGCTACATCATCTCATGTGATGATCGGTTTTGGTGTAGTGGATGTGGATCGTGTATCACTTAACAACTATGAGGGATGTTGTATTAAGTGGGAGTTCATTAGTAATTAGATTAAAACTTGAACTAATTATCATAAACATAGTCTGAGTAGTATTTTGAATTAAATTTGTAGAATTGGCATCCGTTTTTCTACCATGCGTTAGTCTTGTAATTGAGATTGAAATACTGTTAAGTCTGTCTAATAACTTTACGGACTGGTACCGTATTTATTGAAGAATCAAGATATGATTAAGTCCTATTGCAAACTTTTAGTAAACCTCACATTATTGATTCAAAGAACAATGGTTTCAATTAGTACCTAAAATCATCTTGTCTCCATGAAACTTGAAGTTCAAATCCGTTTGAAATTAAAGTAAGGAGCTGGAAATTTTGTTTTCAGAAATAAGCGAGGTATAAGATATATGTGATATCTAAGACTTTATTTCAAGGTGATAGAATATAATTTGGTGAGAGTACATAAACTCATAAGTTTTATGGGAATGTACGAAGGTTGAAGACGCCAGGCGTCCCAATCCTCCAACTATTGGGGCACTAACAATATTCGCACATCCATGAAGTGATCGTCCTTAGTATGCACCGTTGCTAAGACTCGTCGTTTCGAAGCATCTCGTGATGATCGGGTGTCATAGATTCCACGAGTGCATACAACGGGTGCAAGCTAGATTTGCACATGCGAATACTAAGGTTAAACTTTACGAGCCTAGTATGTATAGACATGGTCTTGGAAAGTCGTCATGATATGATGGATAAAATTATGAGTGAAATTGTTCATCATATTACAAAGTTACTAATAGTGAAATATGGAACACTTGTCATATGATGATCAACTTCAAAGTAAGAACCTCAAGGTTATTGGTATTTGACCAACAAACCTAGAAGTTATTGAAGGTGAAGTGTTTTCTGAGAATAAGGAAAGCTAAAAGAGAAACTACATAAGATATTTTGGCAGAAAGAAAGAAAAGACTAGAAAGTCTAGCTCAGGTGTATATACAAGATATACATGTTATGGTTGTATTCCTTGTTTGGTCACACAATGAAATTCTTGGGTATTTGTACCAGATTGGTTGGTATGAGATGTCATACAGAACAACGCAATACAAGAATACGATGGCCTAAGTGACTGACAAGGAATATGATAGAAATACACTTCTGGAACAAAAATAAAGTGTTATTATGTTTGTCGTTGGTATTCTATCTAGCCCTTAGAATTTATAATAAAGAACTTAATAATTGTTATTTTGCTCTGGTCAAATGAAAAACAATGAGTTGTTCAAATTATGACATTACTCCATGTACGATGGATAAGTTATTATAAATCTTAATGGTGAAACACACATACATAACACTGACGCTAATATGCCATAAGGCAAATGATTTGAATTCCACTTATTTGTGGAACCGCCATTTAGGTCATGTTAGAAAGGAACGCATGAAGAAACTCCATGCAGATGGATTTTTGGAGTCACATGATTTTTGAATCATTTGGCGCTTGCAAATCTCTTCTAAAGAGAATGACTTAAATACCGTTCATAGGCCAAGAGTTGAACGGGCAACTAACTTAGTGGAAACATACATGATGATGTATGTGGTTCACTGGGCATAGTTGTGTGCGGGAGATTCTTCTACTTCATGATAACTTCCAACAATGAATTGAATATATATTTATGGATATATTCGATAAGGAAGAAGTTTGAAACATTTGAATGGATTCAAATAAAGTTCAGCATGAAGTGGAAATCATCATAATAGAAAAGTCAAATATCTATGATTGGATCATGGTGGAAATATTTGAATTACGAGTGTTAGCGAACATCTAAGAGAGTTATGAAATTGTTCTACAACTCACATTTCTTGGAGTATCATAATGATGATGGAGTATCCGAGAGATGTATCCAAAC
Source organism: Lolium rigidum (assembly GCF_022539505.1). Classification (NCBI taxonomy): domain Eukaryota; kingdom Viridiplantae; phylum Streptophyta; class Magnoliopsida; order Poales; family Poaceae; genus Lolium; species Lolium rigidum. Next base: position 32,225,485 of record NC_061509.1, read on the forward strand.
CTTGTTGGATTAATGATGAGATAATATAAAATGACGCCATTATATTTTTGTGGATTATGCTTTAGAGACTACCGCTTTTACACTAAATAGAGCATCATCATGATCCGTTGAAATGACACCATACGAGTTATGGCATGGGTATGAACCCTAATAGTCTTTTCTTATATTTTGGTATGCATAGCATAAGTAAATGAGTTTACAACCAAAATCGGATGAATGTCTTTGTTGGTTATCCCAAAGAATTAATTGGGAATTCTTTCCACTATGAAGTAAAAGACAAAAGTGTTTGTTAATGTTACTTGCTTATTTCCAAGAAATTGTTTCTAGCGAAGTATTTGAGTGGGAGGACAATAGAACTTGATAAGGTTGATGAACCTGAGCATAATGATCAGAGTAGCGCAGCATCGGAAATGGTTTCGGAAGCGGCTACGACAATCATGGCTCCCATGACTACAAAGTGTTTTAGCCATGGAGATCGAAGTACCTATTGAACCTTGTAGGTTTGGTTTACTTTGTGATCAAATAAATGATTTGTGGACAAAGGATTGTTTTTTTAACAATAATAAACCAACTACATGCAAAGAAGTTATGATGGGCCCTGACTCCGTTAAAATGGCTATACGCCATGAAATCCAAGATAGATGAATACTTTTTGAAAGTAAATGGATCTATAAAATTGATGGACTTGGATGTAATATCCTTAAAGAAGCTCGACTTGTCGAAAAGTTGTTTACGACAAAGTTCAAAGAGTTGAGTACGATAAGATTAGATCTTCCGTAGCAATGCTTATAGTCCATGTGGATTATTCTAGTAATCGCTACATATTTCTTTATGAGATATGCTAGTAGGATGGCAAAATATATTACTTAACAGAAGTGTGTATTAAAGGTGTATACAAGATACAACCAAGAGTTTTGCTAGTCCGTAGAATACTAAATAAGAATACGAACTTCAATTAGATGAAGTGAGTATTGCGGAGTTGGAATCTTCACCGGATGAAATAGTCAAAGAGTTTTGATTTCATCAGAGACGATGAAGGTACTTGCATTTGCAAGAAATTAAGTGGGAGCGCTGAGACATATTTGTAATACTTTATGTAGCTGACATATCGTTGATTATAAATAGTGTAATTATATAATTGATTAAAAAGGTTTCATTGAGAATTAACTTCAATGAAAGGATATGAACTAAAACATATTTAGTGTCAAAATCTACGAAGATAGATTGAAACACATAATAAGTTTAAGTCAAAGTACATAGAATGGATATTGAAGTAGTTCAATATAGAAATATTAAGAAGGTGTTCTTTGCATACAAAGGTTTAACAAGACTTGAGTGTATTTGACACTCGATGAGTAAAAACACATGAGTGATTTTGGATCACAAATAATATGTACAAAATCAGATGTCCTGTGCTATAAAAGGTTAGGAGCATATACCAGAATGATTCATGTGATGATCATTGGACAAACAGTAAGAATATCCCTGTGTGCTTCAGAAGAACCAAGGATATATATATATATAGTTTTATATGGAGTAATGACAAACAAATCGATGTAAGGTGTTGCACCGATATTAGTTTGGTCACATATAAAAATATATTTCAATCTCAATTAAGCTAAGTGTTATTTAAAAGGTAGCACAATGCTAGATTTAGAAGAGTTCTAAATATTGTGACGGATTCTACAAACGAAGGAAGAATATGTCATTGTTTTGACAATGACTAAAGATGTTAAGTCAAAAAGTTCTTTGAGAACTTGGTGTAGTTCCGATAGTGTCAGAACCTTGAAGCTATATTGTATGTGACAATATTAGTGACATATTTCAGACCGCGGAATTAATGTTCCACCAGAGGACTAAGCATATATGCCGACTCATTTGGAAAATGAGTGATGCGTTGAGACGCAAATGAATTGCAAAATACATACGTTTCTGAGCGTGTCAGATCCGTTGACTAAAACCTCTCCCGTGAGCATAACATGATAAAACACCAGAAAGGCCAAGGTGTTATATCTTTACAAATGTAAACTAGATTATTGACTCTAGTGCAAGTGGGAGACTCGTTGGAGATATGCCCAAGAGGCAATAATAAAATGGTTATTATAATATATCTTTGTGTTTATGATAATGTTTACATACCATGCTATAATTGTATTAACCGGAACATTGATACATGTGTGTTATGTAAAGAACAAGGAGTCCCTAGTAAGCCTCTTGTATAACTAGCTTGTTGATTAATAGATGATCAAGGTTTCGTGGTCATGAACATTGGATGTTATTAATGACAAGGTTATATCATTATGTGAATGATGTAATGGACACACCCAATTAAGCGTAGCATAAGATCACGTCATTAAGTTCATTTGCTATAAGCTTTCCGATACATAGTTACCTAATCCTTTCGACCATGAGATCATGTAAATCACTTATGCCGGAAGGGTACCTTGATTACATCAAACGCCACTGCGTAAATGGGTGGTTATAAAGGTGGGATTAGGTATCCGGAAAGTATGAGTTGAGGCATATGGATCAACAGTGGGATTTGTCCCTCCCGATGACGGATAGATATACTCTGGGCCCTCTCGGTGGAATGTCGCCTAAATAGCTTGCAAGCATATGAATGGTTCATAAGAGACCACATACCACGGTACGAGTAAAGAGTACTTGTCAGGAGACGAGGTTGAACAAGGTATCGTGATACCGATGATCAAACCTCAGACAAGTAAAATATCACGTGACAAAGGGAATCGGTATTTTGTGTAAATGGTTCAATCGATCACTAAAGTCATCGTTGAATATGTGGGAGCCATTATGGATCTCCAGGTCCCGCTATTGGTTATTGGTCGGAGAGAAGTCTCAACCATGTCTGCATAGTTCACGAACCGTAGGGTGACACACTTAAGGTTTGATGTCGTTTAAGTAGATATGGAATATGGAATGGAGTTCAAAGTTTTGTTCGGAGTCTCGGATGGGATCCAGGACATCACGAGGAGGTCCGAATGGTCCGGAGAATAAGATTCATATATGGGAAGTCATTTTCCGGGGTTCGGAAAAAGTCCGGTGTTTTGACCGGAGCTTCTAGAAGGTTTTGGAAGGACCGGAATAGTCCGGAATATTATGGAAGGTTCCGGAAGTGTCCGGGATGACCCGAGATGTCTAAGGAAGTCCGGAGGGTTCCATAATAGGTGCAACCACGTTGCCTTAAGGTAAAAGGAGTCTTTCCTTAATGCAATTTCGGAATTGGCAAAAGAGTCCGAGTAGGACTAGGTTTTCGGAACCGGAAACCTATCGGAACTCAATCAAACTTGGGGGCAGGTTTTTGGACGACCCAAGGGGCTTGGCCACCTATTTAAAGAGGCCAAGGGGCACCCCAAGGGCACCACAAGTCGCAGCCCTAGCTCCCCAAGTCGCAGCACCACCTTGCGCCCAAACCCTAGCCTCTCTCCTCCTCCATCTTCTCCCACAGCGCTTACGGCGAAGCCCTGCCGGAGATCTCCACCACCACCGTCACCACGCCGTCGTGCTGGCGGGATTCCGAGGAGGATCTACTACATCCGCTGCCCGCTGGAACGGGGAGGAGGACGTCGTCATCAACACCGTACGTGTGACCGAGTACGGAGGTGCTGCCCGATTGTGGCACCGTCAAGTTCTTCTACGCGCTTTTGCAAGCGGTCAAGATCTTCTACGCGCTTTTGCAAGCGGTCAAGATCTTCTACGCGCTTTTGCAAGCGGCAAGTGATCGACTACATCCACCACGAGATCTAATCTCGTTAGGCTTTGGAAATCTTCGAGGGTTAGTCTCATGATCTTCTCGTTGCTACCATCTACTAGATTAGATCTTGGCTTGTGTTTTCGTTCTTGCGGTAGGAAAATTTTTGTTTTCTATGCTACGAATCCCTTCAGTTGCCGGATCCAGCCACCACCTTCACCGGGATCACCAAGATGTCTTCACCACGGTCATTACACCTGTCGCACGAAAACCACTAGGAGTGTATAACACCGTCGAGGGTCTAGGTTCCAAGATGATGCCTCTGAGGCACAAGGATGCTGTCATCGCTCTCCCCAGGAGGGGCGAGGTGTTTTCACCTAGAAATACCATAGCAAGAAGGGAGAAAGGTGGCACCAATGATGCTTCAAAGAAGGGGAATGGCATGCTCGGGTGTCATCATCGTTGGCACCAGACCAGTCGGGCAAGGCTTTCACCCGGGCCAACCGCTTCTACGCTCTCACACCGTGTCAGAATGAAGTAGGCCGGTGATGCATGACACACAAAAGATACTGCAGACATGGACATCAACACCATGGAAAACGCCAAGAGCGAAACACAATAGGGGACCATCTTCTCTGGTGGAAACCATACAGAAGGAGGTAGGAGACAAAGTAGGAGGGGTTGCTCCAAGCCTACGAGCTGCATCAGATATGGTTCAAGCTTGAAAGGGGGAACCGAAGACCTATGCTCCGACGGCATCGGCGTTACGGGTCACCCTGACCTCGCGTGCACACATCCCTGACAGCACCTGCGCTCACATCGCTACCCATGCCGACGACGAGGCAGCTCGAAGAACAAGCCACCAGACCTCCGTCCACCTGATGTACCACCACCGCACTTGAAGGCCATCTCCACCGACCACGACCACACGCCAAGATCGCTGGCCCAGACCTGGTAGAGGAAAACCCCTAGCCCTCCATCGACGACGACCAACCTGACGACAATATCTGACCCACTGCTACGCACGGAAACCGCGGGAACCCATCGCACACCGACACCATATGGACCCAAACGCCGACCCAGAAGCCCCGTGGTGGCCCTAGGGGAAAGAATCTGATAGCCATGGCCAGATATCGATTTGGAGGAGCACAAGGTGGTACATCCATCACCATCGACGGGGGCGAGGGAGAGAATGGCGATAGTTGGGACGCGGGAGAGAAGCGGCAAGGTGTCACCACCACCGCCGCCCCTTCACCGGCGGCGGCCGCTGGGGGCGACGAGGGTCGGGAGTAGGGGAAGGGGGTGGCAGCGGGGAAAGCTAGTGTTTCGCCCCCGCTCGCCTGGAGGGGCGACACGAGGAGCGGGTTCAAGAGGACTAAGTGGGTTTAGCATAACACTCATAAAATCAATAAATATAACTTAACGATATTAACGAATTAGGTTCAGATGGATGCAATAACGCAAACACAAGGGTTAGGATAACACTGACACATGCTTCAGTAGCCTAGTATCCTAATAAATTCGGACTCCATGTTCAATAGAGTGACTATGTAGATGACCTACTATTCAATAAACAAATTCGACAACTCACTAACTACTGCCTCCATTTTATAAAACAAGAACTACAAATTTAATAAAGAGTCAACATTGTGTATGTTTGACTAAGTATAGAGAGAAAAACATGAGCATCTACAATACCAAATCTATATCAATAGATCTACCATAAGACATATTTTCATAGTGTGTTTGTTTACTATTGTAAGTAGTGTCATTTTTCGTGTATTATTTCAATCAAACTCTACATGTTTTAATATTTTTGACTAGAAATATACGTCTTACTAAATATGCTCTATTAGCTTCGACATTTGGGATCAAAATCGGATTATTCGGATGAAAATCATATGATAATCCTAAATTATTTCAGGATATGGATATCTAGATGCTATTTGGCGTACCATATCTTATATCTTCGTTCATAAGTTTGAAATCAGATGTCCTTATCCGTTGGTTCCTTTTAATCGGACATGAGGCGGATTCGAAAACAATTCCGGTGAGAAATTCTATCTATTCACACCCTTACTCTACTGGTAGACATCTACTTGTCACCAAGTATGAGTGACACCCAGTTTCATGTGATGATCCGCCGCCCTATTGGCATATAGTTTCCCTGCCCGTTGCTTTCACTGAGAAGAGCCGGAATACGCAACCGTACGAGAAACTAATTTTTCTTGCTAGGCTTCCACGCCTTCTCCGTCACAAGGAAAGCTCTGCCGAAGACTGACAAAAAAGAAAGCTCTACCGAGGGCCATGCCTTTAGAATCACTCGCCCAATCCATCTCCAAAAACCATAGGTCGTACGTGCAGCCTGCGTAATGCCGCTGAACATTTCGTCGCACCAAAAGTACTGCCTGCCTGCTACAATCATCTCATGACTTACAAAGTAACCACTCTTGTTTTGATGTAAAGCTCGACTACTCCAAATCAAATGTCAATCGCCAATCGGCATACACGCAATAAAGATCTTTCAGTCACATACTCCTATACACATGCTGTATCTACTGTACTACTATATATAGTAGATACGTAACAGACGTACATATGGATCAAAACGGAGATGCAGCATGCAGCTATACCACTACCACCAGTACACTACTACGAACAGGAAGTATCTGACGGCCGAACGGAAGATCGATCGATCGGTCCACGGCTACGCTTATGCGGCCGCGTCGGCCTCCTCCTGCTGAGCCCGGGTGGTCGACCGAGGCGGCGGCGAGGACGAGAAGCCATGGTAGATCAGGAAGCCACCGTCGCCGTCGCCGAAGTCGTCGATGGACGTCTCGTACTCGTCGCCGTCGGGGCCCTGATCGTCGAAGTTGAGCGCGTAGCTGAGCGGGTCGTACCGGAACTTTCCGCCCCCGCCCCCGCCACCGCCAACGCGCCGCCTGCCCCACTGCGCCCGGTCTCCCCCGAAGCAGCAGCACACGGTGGCCCGCAGCCTGTGCCCCAGCGAGCTCGCCGGCGGCGACGACGAGGAGGAATCCGTCTCCATGGACCGGATAGATATTTCCGCCGTGTCTCGACGGCAAGAAGTCAAAACTGCTGGCTGCTACGTACAAGGACTGCCCAGCGTGTTTGTGTTTGATTAAGGCGTATAGTGTGATGAGATTAGCAGCGAGTGACTCGTGGTTGTTAAGTACGAGGGGGAGTGTTGCGAAATGACGGAGGACAGGCCCGCCGTGGTGTGATTATATTGGTGGCGACGGCGTGAAGGGGAGGTCGGATTGGCGGGCGGACGCGTATGCACGCCCATCGGTATATGCGTAGGGACAGTGCTGAGCTGGGTACATGATACTAGTATGATAGTATGATCCTGTACTAAGAAATTCAGTTTAAACTCACTAAGAAAAATCAGTAAAAAACATCTTCATGTCATGATAATGACAGTCGCGCTCGTGGTTTGCTTGCGTGCCTACATCTTTTGATTTGCTGTGCATCTTCTTCCAAAACAAACATTGAAAATACCGACCACGTACTTGGCTTCAGGGTATCCTCTAGTACCTTCCGTCTTCGTCTACATCAGTATCTCAGTGAGACTCCTTCAACACAAATATCTTGCCAGCATCATTAAAACTCCTTTCCAGATGTACATGATTCACACCTATCTACCAAACGTTACATGCTGAATTAAAAATAACAATTTCAGATGGAATTTAAGGATTCAAATCGACATAGATTTGAGAAGACAAATCCCAACATGGGCAATACGTTACCATCAATCAATAGATACTAGCAACCATGAGTTGGAGAGACCAGATGTATGCATGTTACTCTTGAATGAAACTATCACAGAGCAGCCAAGGGCAGAGATTTAGGATCAGAATGTACCCTAATGGTCTAAAGTTTCACTCACTAAAACACAGTTCCGGTATGCACATTTCAATTCCGCTTTCTGTCCCTAGCGGCACCGACAGGGCTGCTGCTCGAGGATGGAGTCGACGGTCCAGGAAGTATCATGCCCCCTTGTATGTCACTTGAGACTGATTCAGGAGCTGCTGCAACAGCGTCTCGGCACTCAATATGGGCTATCAAATCACTTAGCTGTCACAGGATGACAAGGAACAGTTAGCCGTAGGCTAAAACTACGCGTTTTAGACATGCAATGATAGTTGGTAACCTTTTATTTTTAGATGTCATGCAGTATCAACTAAGCTAATGATGTTAACTTTAACCATACTAACCTCCGCCTCCAGCTTCTTGATCTTTTCATCTTTCAATTTAAGCGCAGCTTGTTCCCTGAAAATAATTTCTTAGACACATTTCAGACAAAAAGTAAAACAGAAACTACAACTATGTTCTGAATTCTCAATGATCAACATCTTATGTTCAAAACTTGCAGCGGTGGCCCAAGAGCATATCACAAGAAGTCAACATAAACATTATAAAAAAAAGTCAACCAAGAAATATTCATGACCAGGAAAAGAGTTTGATTACTCATGACAACATTTGGAGGAACATTTAAACAATATAACCTATACCAAAATAAGATCAGCATGAAATTTTCACAGCCACAATTTTACATGAGTACCATTGAGCACTAGTACTGTGCCAGGTAGTGAAAGCGCTTTTTTACCCAGCCTAACTACTACTATAATCTAGCAGGAATAGTTGTGGGATTGTATCGAATAAAAGCATTAACTCATCCATTGTCTTGTGATAATTCAAAAATAACAAATACCTTTCTTGTACTTTCCGAATTCTTTCTCTCCACATCTCCTGATTTTTTACAAGATTGGCATTAATCTGAAAAAATACAAATAAAATATGAGTACATATGTAACCAATGTTACTAATTTTAAGGTCTAACATGTAGACCTAACTTCAACAAATAATTGAGTGCTCACGTCATCAAGAAAACGTTTCTCTTCAATGCACTTATCAAGCTTTGTCTGTAACTTTGGGTGTTTAATGCTCACAGCTTTCGCAGTAGCAGCAGAAACTTCTCTCTCATTCTCCTCTTTGACTTCTAGCAGAAGTGACTCATAGTACTACATTAGCAGCAAAATCAAAGTCAGATTCACATCACTTTGGTTACCCTCTCAAGCACAATAGATCAATGGTATGGTATGTAGAAATTTAATAACTAAAAGTGGTGTATTGTTATCTAATTGATAATAAACATCTACCAGGCAAGCACAAGAACATAGGAACTTACATTTCTTTGTTTATCAAGCTGAGACGTTAGGAGATCATTGTACTCTTCAACAATCTAAAGAATTGGAAAAGCAAATTTATAAGCAAAGAAAACATATGCAGAAACATACCACCAAGGTATTGTTAATGATTTCCACAAAGATTATTTACTTAGTACATTACAGCTTCAACTTTACTGTTAAGTATAGCTTCATCCATTCCTGCATCACCACTGCATATTGAACACATTCCATCTGCTCCATGGGCACCATAGCAGTTGTACTCAACCAGTTTTCCATCAGTTTTGGATTGAATCAAACGATGGACATAGTTGTCACCGGCATAATCCCAAACCTTTTGTGTTTCTAATTCAAGTGAATAGCAGTGTTCAGTTTCTTGCCAGTGTTCAATAGCATGACCACCTTTGTACCTGTTACCCCACCAATCAAATTTGATAAGTTACTACACACAATCTAAAATAAAGGCCATTTTAGCATTTTTACCAATCAAACATTTCGAAGTTTGACCATCTATTGAAAATAATTACTATTACGAATTAGCTTTCTAAGAAGGCTTACATTTCGGAACGGAGGTAGTAGATTCCAAAACATCAAATTGATATTTACGGATTTGTATTATTATATATTTTTTATAATAAATAATAAGTTTATGAAGGAAACATGTTTGCATAGAAATCGATGGTCACTCTGTCAATGTTCCAGAAGACCTAAGCTTTAGAAGAAGTAACTACTCAAATCTGCAACTGAGAGTGAACATGAAATACTTTACCTTCCACAGCCAACATTACCACAGATTACACAAATCCAAAGATTCTCTGAAGTTCCACAGATTGAACACATGGATTTCTCCGGTTGCTGCTGACAATACCTACAAACCTATGCCATACTTTCCAGTGTAAGCAGAAGGGATTCTTCGCAGTGATAGAAAAAGAATAGCGTGGTTTCTCTAGACCAAGGGAAAACAAAATCCTAATGAGGGTCAAATCCTTTAGAGCCAGTAGGCCTCGGTCTAGCTATACATAGTACTGAACAAAAAACAGAGCGGCTAAGTGATATAATTTGAGATGCTGTCAACTTGGTAGCAGCAAATCAAAGATCAACTATTGATACCACAGTTATGTCTTTATATTTTTGTGGTAAATTTGAGTTCAGTTGTATATATAAACAGTATAATTCGAATTAATCAACTCTAATATTAATAACAAGAGTTATGAACTAAGTATATCAGATCTTACTGGGCACGAAGAGTCTGTCCATTTTGATATGCATGAACAGTGGAAAGAATGGTTGCATATTGTAGTAAGAATGCCTCCAGGATCTTGGTCAAGTCGTTCTGATCAAAAATAGAAACAAACAAACAATGCAATCAACATAAACTCGAAATCTATTGGTTGGGCTTATGTAAAAGTAAAAAAAAAAAAAAAAAAAAAAACTTATGTGCTACAGAGCTAGTAAATAGGCATGGAAGGCAACCCCTATATCATGCCTTGTGAACATAAAAAGTGTGGTGGACAGTTTACAGGTAAAGTTGTAAGATGCATATATGACACAAATTTCCAAAGAGATTGAACTATCTGACGACACTATAGCATAGTGAAAAGAATCATCTTACCTTCTTAGCCTCTATTTATAGTTTAAATGATTTGAGTAATAATCACAAAATTACATGTCCGGGTTAACAAAAGGATAAGACATAAGCATTCTCAAATAATGCAAATCTGTGAGGATCAAATGGGAGTTAGTTTTCATCAGCACTAGCACCAGGTGAAAACTTAATGTGGCATAAGTTTACCAATGGAACAGAGATACTACTAGCAAACATGCATGCTTCAGAATCAGGTTTCACTAATTGTGTGATGCACAGGTCCATAATGTGGACTACGTCTTCAAACAAATCATGAATGAACTCCGTTCTCATATTAGGTGAGCTACAGAGTAATTAAAAAAAATACGGTAGGCGAACATTCTAATCATTTTAAAACAAGTAAAACTGCACAAAGTTATTTCAAACAACAGAATGTGATATTCCAAATTTCTACTAACAGATAGCTAGAATAACACATGACACCCTCCACATACCTAGACAAACTGGGCAGTTGGGCTGATCAGCCAAGCTTGTAACCGAGCTATGCGCGTGCTCAATCAACTGAGTGTAGTGCACGTCTTCCACAAACCGTACACGAGAAACATCACCCTGAAAACACACATCGATATCCAATCAATCACCACAGCAAACTTAAAAATCAGAGCAGCAGAAATTCAGCAGAATCAAATGAGGCCAGCACCTCCAGCGATGAGAAGCGCTTTCCGTTGAAGTGCTTGTAGAAGCTATCGGTGGAGCTCAGCGTGTCGAACTTTATGAGAACGCTGTACTGGTCCTCCGCTCCATCGATCCTACACCATGAGCACCAATTAAGACTCCCAAGTCGCGCATACAACGAAGCATCTCAAAGCCCCAAAGGTATTACGTTGGACAATTTTGAGGGTTTATAGTAAATGATGGGATTGATGAAATTGCGCAGACTAGCTAACTTGAATCTATGAGAACCCGTCAGATTGGAGTGGACCAAGCTAGGGGATTGAGGCCACGCAAGTGTAGGAACTAGGCAGTGGTGAAGAAGCGAGGTACCTGACGATGCGCATCTCGAGCATGTGGGGGACGAAGGCGCCGCAGAAGCGGCAGAAGTCGGCGTAGGTCATGTGGTTGGGCACGGCCGGCACGCACACCCGCGGCTTCCTCCCAACCTAGAAACACGCCGCCGCGAGCGAATGTTAGAGGAGGCTAAATCCTATTCACGAACAGCAAAACTATGAACCCTAGAATATAGCTTACCGGGAGATTAGACGACGAGGAGGAGGCGGCGGCAGCGGCGGGTGGGTCGGGGTGGAGCAGGACGACGCCGCGGGTCTCCTCGATGCGGGGGTTCCCCGAGGAGAAGGGGACTGACTCGAGGGCGCCGGTGGACGAGAAAGGAGAGGCGGAAGGGGGGAGGGCGGCGGGATCGCCGGCGGTCGCCATGGCCGGAGACGGAGAGGACGGATCAGAAGCCAAGGGCGACGGCGAAGAAGGGGTTATTCGGAAAAAGTTCCTGATCCCGAAGTCTCTTTAGCTTGCTGGACACTGTGGGGCCAACCTTTCAGTGAGATACCGCGATGGGCGATGGCGTATGACCGCGAGAGAAACCGTCTTTCCCCAGCAGAATGCCGTGCACGCGCCCGCGCTCCGGTCGCCGCCCGAGCTCCCCGCTGCCGCTTCCTCCGGCGGCTCGGCCACCGCGCGCGTCTTGCAGTTGCTTCCTGGCGCGGCTTGACGGAAAACTTGCAAAAGGTCAGCTTTACGTGTTGCCGCCGGCCGGTTGGTTGCCCGCGAAGTGCTCGACGTAATGCCGCGCGCGTTGCGGTGCAGCGCAGCTATCCAGGGACCGCGTCCATGCGACCGCCAGATGTGAATTGCTAACTGCTAAGGTTTGCAAGGTGCAAGGTGTTGACTTTGTTCATGATCCATCGATGCCTGCTAGTGTGGGCGATGCACTGAGCGTGTCTAGGCTCTCAGAATCATGATGATGAGCTTAGTGCCCAATGTCCCTACAAACGGCAGAACCTTATGCCTGGATAAGGACGGATGATGATGGGATGGAAGGGCGCCACGTTTTTTTTGGTCGGGTGGTGGGTGGGGAGCACTGGAGCATTCAGACTTGCTACTAGATAATCATGGAGAATTCACCCTTTTAGTTCAATTTCCATGTTCATCAGGTGGATTGAGTCTGATTAGAGGATACAGAAACAAGCCTTATGATTCATAATATTCCTGTGCAAGTCTACATGACAGTACAGAGCAGAACATGGTTTGAATTCAGACTGAGTACTAGGTTATCATGGAAAATTCACCCTTTTAGTTCAATTTCCATGTCCATCAGGTGGATTGAGTCTGAATATAGGATACACAAACAAGCCTTATGATTCAAAATATTACTGTGCAACTCTACATGACAGTACGGAGCAAAACATGGTTTGAATTCAGACTTACTACTAGATTGCTGTGCAACTCTACATGACAGCATGAAGCTTGGAAGCCAAGTCTTTGCTGGATTGGGCTTCAGAGTTCATCCCTCCAAGTTGAGATCTATGGGTTTGTCATGTGCAGGATTTTGTTAGATCAGCTCCTTGTTCGTTTGGCATCATGTATCTTACAGGCCAGCAACTCATAGGCACGAAATTCAGGTGTTCAAAGTACAGAAACTTGTCCATGGGGCAAAAGCATCTCTCTTCTTGCGTTCTGGTCCATGGACAGGTACATTGACATTTTCCTAGTGTTTATATTGTGTGTTAGCTGAACTGTTAAAGTATCTACTATTCTACTTCAGTGCAATTTATCTCGTAGGCGTAGACTAATGAACCAGTTATGTTCGTCTATACAATTAAATTAATGTGGCGTTAAAATATGTGTGCTTATATTTTGGTCTTGGTTACTTACTGAGCAAGGTGCATGGGCTTTATCATGATTTCTATATCGGTGTATCAAAGTAGTAGCCGCAGCTTTCATTTAGCTTACATGTTTATCGTGAAGTCCTAATCTCCTTGAAGAACATATACATGTTTTCTACGAACCTTCTTTGTAAGAGGAAAGGGTGATCGGAAATGGTAAATCAGGTCCTGTTTTCAAAAAGTAGTCATTATTACTTTCCTGGAAACAGCAGATAAGATAAATATTATATTAATTAAATATACAGAGGTTAACTATTGTGAAAATATGGATCAATAATGCACTTACCAAGGTTGCAGTCAACCTGCCTGGAGATCTTCACCAATCTGATTTCAATGATCCTCTGCTATTTGGTTAGTAGTAATATGTTGACTCAGCATCCCCAGAAACAGAAAACTGTGTTATTTGTTAATCTAGTTGACTGTTTGAGATGATTTACATGGATTTTAGTCAATAACTTCATGTGGTTGACTTCACCAGATGCAAATTATGGAGCGCCCCCCCTTCGCCTTAGGACGCCTTGGCGCCTTTAAAACCATGGTTTAAAGATTTGAAGAATGCTGCATGACAATATTGTTTCTATTGTGCACTAGGGGCTGATTAATTCTTCATAAAGGCCTAAGAATCCAATCTAAGATCTTATGTCTAACTGGCTTAAGAGCCCAATCTAAAGGATATCTTCCTAATTTAAATGTTAAACAGCCTAACTGAGGGATTGGTGATCTTATGATATAATTGGGAAATCATCTACTTGCCATGGCGGGGCCATGTACTTCCGTACATAACAGTTTCTGCTTGTGTGAATTCTAAGCTGAATTCGGAATTGAAACTTGCAGGGACAATGTAAAGGAGGCTGTTCAACTTTATTGGAACAACAGAGGAGTTCGACGAACATAGACCAGAAATTTTTGAGATTTTCGAACAAAAGAGTTCTTGTCAGTTAATGTGAATCCCTCATTGCATATATACGTTGAGAGATTGAGGGCTATATAATGTCAGGTTGCATTCTAATATAGGAAATCTGAAGCATCCAGTTGGACGTTCCATGGCTCAGCTCGAGGCAGAGAAGAAAGAAAGTAGTACGTTGCTACGACTATTGCTACGGTCTTCGTGAAACTTTGGTTGCTAAAACCCAAATAAATTGAGTTTTATCTTTCATCCCTGAAGGATCAAAACCTTTCAGCACGACCATTTTTCTACGTCCAAATTTCTCAGCGGTATGGTTCTTCCAGTTTAATTGGATGCATTTTCCACCATTAGGTATGCTTTCCCCATCATAAATACTGAGTGGACCTTGTTGGCTGTGCGTGAAATTATGCATATATCAAGATTTGTGTTACTTCGCTGATTGCATGGCCATTCTTTCATTGTTTAGATTTTTACTAGCATTAAACTATTATTTTGCTGAGTACGTGATTTTTTAAAACATGATTAGGCATCTTTATCTCAGTCATATGATGCTAACATGACTTAAAACAAGAGTATGCCCTGTTTGATCTTATCGGAGTGGTCCAGCAAACTTAAACTACCTTAACACGATCGACATGATATGATCAGCTAGCTGCTACTTAGTTGCTTGCATGCCGCCGTTTAGTTGATATTTGAATATTACATTACATCTGAACTTGTGCTTCTGTAAATCGCATGTTACCCCAGTCGTTAAATGTTATTTACTTTAAACCTGCCAGTTTGCATGAATTTGAGATCATGCGATTTACAGAAGAAC
Organism: Lolium rigidum; assembly: GCF_022539505.1. Lineage (NCBI taxonomy): Eukaryota > Viridiplantae > Streptophyta > Magnoliopsida > Poales > Poaceae > Lolium > Lolium rigidum. Next base: position 32,240,613 of record NC_061509.1, read on the forward strand.
ACTACTGTATTACTTTACAACTGAACTTGTTATTCTGTAAATCGCATGTTTCCCCAGTCAATAAGTTATTTACTTTAAACCTGCCAGTTTGTATGAATTTGAGATCTGCCATCGAATTTGGTGGTGCATGAATCTGCATTGTAGCATCACAACACAATTGGCAGTACTAGAATGAAAGAGAATTCCTTATTTGACACTACTTAAAAATGTGATTCCTTATTTGACAATGAAAAAATTTCTCTTCCCTATTTAACACTTTGTCTAATTTGTTTTTCCTTATATGACAGTCTAGTTCATTTTTGAGTACTAACGGTGTTAAATAGGGAAATGAAAAGACTCTTTTGTCCTTGATGCATTATGTGAACAAAGTTTTGTGCAAGACAAAAGTAATAATGTGACATATTTGGCCATGGTTAAATGACCAAATATGAACCGACTTCTGGTACTAGTATAGACTGTTTTTTTAAAACAAGAAACTGTTGTATGAAGCCAAAAATGTGTGAGCGATGCCTGGCAGTAGACCGTAGACTGGAATGAATATTCCCTATATCTTGGCTATTTCTGATTCCTGGCTGCGGTTGGTGGGGAATAGGAATTAGAGGTGTCAGCTGTGCAACAAAAGTTTGGAGGAAGAAGTTCGATTTTTTCATGAACATCAAGCAATTTTTCGCTTTCCAAAGCTGCTCAAAACACATCACGATCTGTACATCTGATCTTTTTTTTGCAAGCAGCAAAGCACCAGCGAGTCAGTGGCCTGATGGAGTTGGTCAGTGTCTGCTGCACCATGGCCTTAGAACGCATCAGAGCTCGCCGATGGGCGCTCTGCTGCCACGCCTTGCCCACCGTCTGCTGCCCACCCCCGAATTGGCCGCCCTTCCTAGCTCCGCCTTCCGCAGCCACCCCTGTTCTCCTATGGCAAATTGGCAATTGCCGCCGGTATGCGGCGCGCCCCGCTAGGGCTCCGTATTGAGTGGGAGTAGATGCGTCAATGGGTCGGGGGTTTCTCCTTTTTCTTCTTCCAGCGCTTACTGGCGGAAGGGTAGTTTGGTCAAGGAAGAAAAAACAAACGGCAGACTGTAACGGGGCGGACAGCAGTGTTGTACTGTATAATGCAAAAAAAAATCGACAAAGTGTCAAATAGGAAGGTAAAAATTTTCAGTGCCAAATAAGGATTCCGTATATCCAATTTTTAAGTAGTGTCAAATAAGGAATTACTCTAGAAACTACAGCGCTTAGAAGCTTAAAATGCTTACAGAAAAACCCAAGCGAGAATAATATGGTTGGCTCCGGTCAAAGTCAAGGAGAGAGAGGCCACTTTCGTGTAACTAGGCCAATCCCTTTTTTATAACCATCATCATCATCATAGGAGGATGACAAAGATTTCACTGTTTAAGTAGACATTGATTATCTTAGTAGGCTTACAATATTTAGTCGATGACGCGCACGAGTGCACTTCCCGAGCTTTCCAGCTATATGCGCCGAATCATATCACGAGGTGTTTGGTAAAATATTAATCTCGAGTTCTGATCTCGAGATGACCTGACTAGGCATTACTGAGGGCTTTATTAGTTAAACTACAATTGCTCAACTTCCAATGGCTTTAAGTTTTATTTAACTTTGTGTTCTTAAGTCTTAACCCTTCCTTGTGAAACAATATGTAAGCAAATAAGATGAACCAGTGTTGTCTTGCACCAGTATGATTGATTGCATCCAGCTGTGGTAATATCAAGAAGTCTACTCCCTTCTTCTGACGTTTCTCTGTAGGCATGATATGGGCAATGGAAGGTAAAGTAGCAGTTTGCAAGCTTCTGCATGGTAAGGGAAAGTTGCTCTTTCAGTCACTTGATCTGTACAGTTAAGCCTTTTTATATGTTTGCCAGACCTATTGGCTATGAAAGTATATAATCAATTAGGACTTCCATTTTTTTTTAAAAGAAACGTTTCTAGGATGCCATTTTTAGCATCTATATTGCATGTTTATTATGGATCCACGTTGCTTCATGCACTTTCGGATTACAGAAGATAATAAATGGTAGAGTACTTAAATGAGGGGTGGAAGAAAATAATTGTTTTCCTTTTATTTTGTCCCTCAACAGTGTGAAACTCAAACTGCAATTTGTAAAAGTCTTAGTTGGTCTGTTATCAGTTATAGAAAGAATATTTTAGCACTATTTTTCTATTCCATGAAATACTCGGTTTGCTAGTTCGTCAAAGAAATCTACATCTGCCTGTGATTCCACAGAAGATCAGTTGATTCCATATGGGGCTATATATGATGATTATGTGGAACGCTTCTTTTTGGCAGGTTCTTTACCTATTAAATTGAACTGTAGCTGCCAAAAGCAGCCTTCAGTTCAAGAACAACCTCTTCCTTGATCCAGATTATGGTGGTAAAAACTCTTAGGACTAGGCTATTGAATACTTAACCTCGTTTATCTGATTTTGTTACCATGGTTCTAGGTGTGTCAATAATTCAGAACATGATGGCTACCATGTTTAGGTATTAAATCTTAATTAATGACCTGCGGAAAAATTGTGGAGCACATTTGGTTTCTGGCCAATAACAGTATTTAAAGAGAAGAAGTAATATATAAGGGGATAATATGAACCATCTTAAGGCGTACATATATATGAACTGGTGCATCTACCTGCAGAATTTGGATACAATTGCCTCTGGTGATGTACATTGAAATCACATGGTTCCATCAAGACAAAATTCCGTCAGTAGTGCACCAGCTTAGTCCAAGAGATAAAGAACATGAAAGAAGTAAAAAAATGAAGAACTATTTATTTTTTAATGTTTATTAGCACAAAGGCGATCGTTGAGGCACCCCTTTCCTTCTGCTCATGTTTGTAGCCATGTCATCATCAGAGACTCTGTTTGCAGATCGTGCACAGATGTATGGTCCACTCCGCTTCTTCCGGACAAAACTTGGGTATGGTGTGCTCAAATTATCGGAGTCTGATGATCCCATAGGCTCGTCAACATCAACAAGGGTTGAGTGGGTCGTCTCATCATCAGCGTCATGAGGAATGAAGAAGTCAGGACCAAGCTGCAATGTCTTGCATGGACGCAAGTATGCTGATAAGTCTTTTTTCTTCCGCAATATGTACTCAACCTGAAAAGGATGCAGATGAGTGAACTTGACAGATACTTTCCATGTGTCTGTCCAGAAATCGACAGTTAGCTCCAAATGCATTTAGTGTCTTTCTGAACACATTTTTTAAATTTTTTTTCTAATATTAGTTTTCACCTTTCCTTTATAGTGTTGTTATCAGCTGATTCTCTAACAGATTCTTCAGATAACTGCATACTGTGAAATGGATATTCCATGAAAAATGTTGCTAAGTACCTTCTAGAATCTAGATCGTAATTGTACTACTCTTATTTAGTATGAATTATATTCTGTAATTTTCTCGGTCATCATAATTCAATTGGATATATTCTGCCATAAATCATAATTCAATTCCACATAATCACATTATTTTGTCAGCCATCAGAATTCACTTGCATGTAATCGCATGGAATAATGATAAATCATTAGTTCTAGTAAATCACCTTGCAATCCATAGAGCAGTAGAAGTAGGGTTCCTGAAGGCTTCTGTCGCAGGATGTACAAATATTCCCCGACCCCTTAAATTGCCTATTCTGTGGTCTCTTCTTAAGGAAAACGACTTTAGAGCTGTTAATTGTGTATGACTGCACCATGTAGATATAGAATTATGAGCACACATGCATCTCAGAGAACAGTTATCAGACTCCCATCAATAACTTCATAGGTTATGGATATTACCTGAACACCAGAGCAATCAATAAGCTTCTCAAGGTCCTCCAGCCGAACGACATCATGGTATACATACCGCCGCACCTGCAGGAGCCGGTGTACTCGGTGTGTCGCCACACAGTGTGGGCAGATGCTGGTGCAGCAGTCAAGGCAGCATATGTTCTTCTCGTTCTTCTTGGCGTGCTCATGGAAGGAGCATGCTATGAAGAACTTCTCTGTACTGAGGGCTTCTAACCATGCTGGCTTCCACTTTGCCTGCTGATACTGCAAAATTCCAAATGATCTTTCCATCAGTACAAGGTGAATTCGAATGAGAGAGCATGAAGATCAGAACCTCACCATGTTTATCTATGTCGGTGTAAAGCCTTTGGTGTTGTATGTGTTTTCTTGTTGGAAGAGGGGTGGGGAGCTTTGACGAAGAGAGTGTACCTTATGAAGGGTGTTTAGTGGGCTAAGAAGGATTAGATCAACCAGAAGAAGGGGGCTATATACCTGCGTTACTTGAGCTTTTGACATTTGACTCCTTAATCTACGGCACTATCATGGGATGCACCTTGCTTTAGCAATAGTACCCATAGGTATGTGTAGTTACTTTGTGCATCACACTAAGAACATGTTCCTGAATTGCTGTTGCAGGTGCTGGGATGTGATATTTTCAAAGGAAAGCTGTTTTACAAAATATAGTTATTCACTGGAAGGAGCTGTAATATCATTCTGTACCCAGGGTTGCCAATGCACTCTAACTGGTAAAATTGATCCTCTCAAAATTTCCAATTTACAGCACAAAGTGGCTTTTCCTTCTCGGAGAAAAAAGTCAACTAATTATGCTAATTTTGTCAGGTTCATCCCCAAATGAGAAATTAAACTCTAATAGAATGTTGTATTTCGTTATATTGATTAGAAATTTTTACAGGTGAATTACCATCATGGATATAAGTTTTTTATATGAGGTGAGTTACTGTATGCACTGTTAAGTTACTGCAGTGGGTCTTTTCTGGAGAAATTATGATAGAATAGATAATTGGACTCCGCTCCTAAACCTGATAGATGTCGATAATTATTCAGTGTAGAATTTCAGTCACTTGAAATTTCCCTTTAAACAAGAAATGTTTATTTCTTCAACAATGAAGCAGGATTATATTTTACAGATGCTCATTCTGGACGGCATACAGCATGGCAAGGTCTGAAGTTTTAGCATTAAAATCTCTTGCATCTCTTGGAGATTGGGCTGATGTGCATGACATGTACTTGTGTACACAGAGAGCCAACAAAGCACCCAAAAACAACTCTAAAGGAAAGAAAGGGAGGTGGGGGGAGGTGAAGAGAACGTGGATGCTGTTTCTAGTGTTTCCCAACCCTTGTGCCAACTTTTTAACTTATGACCAAAGCTCAAATCTCTAGCCTTGGCTCTAGAGCTCACCTCTCTAAACAAATGCATTCCCCAAGGACGCGTTGATTCCTTGTTTGGAGCCTTATGTGGGGGGTAGAGGATGGCCTTTCTTGGGCAACACACGAATACAATATAAATCTGCGGTCTCCACTAACAAATTACTGCCTTGGGCTTTGCCCCGTCGTGTTTGCCACAGGCTAGGTGTTGTTTTACTTGAGTATTATACCTCAAATGGTGAACTAAAGTAGCTCAAATCTGTTACAGAGTGCACTCTGTAATTTTTGGGGAATCTACATTCTGTTTTACTCTCCGACAGTTCTTGCTTCAGATACTAATTTGTGCGGTTTAGCTTTGTTAAGTTTTATTGAGTATGCTAAGGACAGATTACATTTACCTCCTGTGAATCTAGAGTCTGTTGTTATGGAGTATGGACTACCTCTATAGTTGGTAATTGTTTTGGCCTAGTTACTGCCTTTGCAGTTTGCACTGCATTCGGGCAAGTCGCTATGTTTAGTTTTACATGAAAGACTTCGAGATTCCAATATCTCGGCCTTGGCTTGTTCCGGGCATGGATCCGATGAGGTTCGCAATGGCTTGTCCCAGGTGTGGATCCGATGAGGCTTGCAGAAAATGAATTCTATGAGGATTCATATAGATGCATGGTTTACGTACTAGAGGTTTAAGACGGTACTCTTCAGATTGATCAGAGTTGTTTATGTGATATTTCTCATGATACAGCGAAAGAGAACCTTACTTCCTTGCAGATATTGGTCCACTATCCCTGGAGATGTGAGCTGATGGACAGCTCCACCTTAAAATGTCTGAGTGGCCTTTCAGTTCTGGAAGTCAAACGAATACCAACTGTAGATGGTTCTAATAGAAGCAAGGTTTGCTCAGTTTCATCTCTTGAACTTCTTTTATATGGTCTACAGTTCATGCATTTGCGCTTACCTCGCTATTTGTTTCCAAGAATGCTCCTTTTCAGCTCATGTAGTTTGGTTCAAATTCAGTGATTTCAGGGGAAAAGGCGTTTTATTACTCCTTTGTCGGAGGCAATGATGATGTTTAGTGCCCATAAAATGTCGGTTGAAGGTGAGTCTGATAGAACACTACATGTGGGTGAGGTATGAACAGGACTACTAAAGTTATTTGTGTTTATCATCGGTGGTGTATATATGCTATCGTTAGTAACGTATATGTGCAGAAACAGGTAGGCTGCAGTGACACTATTTGCTTCCATGCCTGTAGCTTTTTCCAGCGAGTTATTTTTTTTACTAAAGAACTGATATATGCATAAATCCTCCCTTTGCAGTTTCTAGTGTTGATTCCGAAGTCTTGCTGCCGAATTTATACAATTTGGACAACTAATGTGTACAAGTATTTAATTTTTTTTCTTCAATAAATGTACTACCTCTGTCCATAAAAAGACGTCGAAAGTTTATCTAAATTTAGATGTATCTAGAGTTCTAGACACTCTTTAGTATATAGATACATTCGAATTTTAACAATTCTTCGAAATCTTTGTATGGATGGAGGAGTATTTTAATATGTGATGTGGATGTTATTACCTTTGCCTCGTTGTGACTTCAAAAGGGAAAGTAGTAATCAAAACTATATACTGGAGATTGTGTAGACGTATGAAGTGACAAGTAAAAAAGAACAGAGGCTAGTTCTTGTCGATTCTTCCTAACGGCATGCACCCATCAAACCGAAGGCTACGTACGTGCGATAGCAAAGCTCCAAAGCCTACGCCCCTCAAATTCGCGCGTCACTTATCTCCTACGATTTGACCTACAAAATTTTACGTTTTCAATTTGACTAGTAATTTAATTTTGCCGCGGAAGAGTGGTGTCTAAGCAAGGGATGTCGTTTCTTGCTTGTAACTGTAACAAGCTGTCTACAATCATGGCTCTAGCTTGGGTACGGTCGTCACACACACTCACTCACTCCGCAAGACCACAGACCAAAGTAGACCGGCCACTTGCGGAAATGGTGAATGGAACCTGGGTACGCGCGCACCCGTTTACGTAAAGTTCAAAATAATGCTATTTAAAAGTTTCAAAAAAATGTGAAGTAAAATTTTGCATGTATATACTATGTTGATACTTACTCGTGTGTGTTTTCATGGAAAAATACCATTGTATGTGACCTACACAAAAATGTCAAAATGCAAATTCCTATTCATGTGAATAGTACAAATTCCTGTTCACTATTCTCATTTGGACATTTTGTCATTTTTATACAGGCCACACACAATGATATTTTTTTGTGAAAACTTACACGAGTAAGTATCAACATAATATGTACATGCAAAAATTTACTTCATATTTTTTTGAAAATTTTTAAATAACATTTTTTGAACTTTTCGTAAACGGGTGCGCGCGCACCCAGGTTCCAAACGTCCGGGTCGGGCCACTTGCCTCTATTTTATTCTAACCAGTGATCCTTCACGGTTCTAAGCACCGCTTTGTCGGTCTCATGGCCCTAATCTCCGGTCAAAATTGCTACAGCGAGCCACAAAGCTATTCAAATGTACGGAAGCCGAACTCCAATATTTTTCTTTTACCCTTCACCTCTGCTACAAGCCTATCACTCTATGACAAGCGAGCCACACGGCTCGAAGCCTACACGATCAGTGAGTGTAGAGACTAGAGAGGTAGTAATGGAAAGATTGTAGGGTGGGTTTAGCTTTTGAAAAATGATGGTCCACGAGATCCCCAACTTCCAAGTTCCAACCCAGCTTTTTTTTTCTTTCTCTCTATCTTCTTTAGCTTTCATGGCAAGCCGCTGCGTCGCACGCACGTCTGCAGTGCATGTGCACCGCCGCACGTGTGCACGTACGCCTCTTGCGTAGAAAATCCAGTCAGGGTGTGCACACGTGGCGGGATCCGAGGTGGCGGGCCATGGCAGGCTGGTGCCATGCACGTGAGGGCGTCTGACACAAGGTTAATGCGTGGAGGCGCCTCACGTGTCGTGCATCGACCATCGTGTTGGACCGGATGCGGTGTGGCGCTCTTCATTGTGGCCTCCTGTGTTGTTGCCGGGTTAGGATGCTAATTGCACCTGACCAGTTGCTTGAAATGTTAAGCATGTTCTCTACGTCTTACAATACGTCAAGATAAAATAATTTTTCAAAATGTTTTATATTATAACATTGAAGGAGTAATAAACAATGATAAATGTTAGCTTCCATTTAGCATGTACTCGCTCCCATTAGTGGCAACAAATCCCAAAGAAAAATCATTCCACGTATACAACATCAAAAAAATATTTTCAGCAGAGGCAAGATATTGGCAATGCAAACACAACATTTTCAATAGACACCTAAAATCATTGCAACACGTCCCCACATATTCGCAACAAACCAAAATGAGGTTGTAACATGTGAATGCTCTTCAAGCACCTGAGCCCGTTTGGATTATAGTAAGACAGGTAGAAACATGACGAATAGCAATAACAAGATATGCACATCGTGGTGAAAAAATATGGACAAGTATTGAAGAAAGAAAAAGCTCTCGGGAAAACCCGAGCAATGACTCCCGAGCTATAGCCCAGGTCGGTCTGTGTTTTTTTTTTTTTTTTGCGGGAAAGGTCGGCCTGTGTTGTTCGGCCAGAATGGACCGAATTAATTGGCAAAGCCCACTAACCAATCAGGGCAGTGATCAAGGAGAAGAAGTCGAATTAACCGGCTAATTCATATTTTCTTGAAATATAGTTAATGTATTGCATGCAGTACAAGTTTAAACGGAAACTAATTGGATATTCCATGAAACGGGTTGGCTTTGTACGACAACCTCCTTGTTTGTTTTTTTCTCCTCGTGAAAGAAATAGCTGAAATGCTCAACAAGTATAGATAATATACACTGTCATCTACAACTAAGATGTGTACTTAGTTATGAAGCAATCGGTATCATGGGCGGATGCAGCCTATAGTCAAGGGGGGCAGCTGCCCCCACTCAATTTTCATTTACCTTGTAATATGTTAACTAAAAACTGATTTGCCCCCACTTAGAAATGTTATTTGCACCACTTATTATATTTTTGCCCCCTCTCAAAAATTGTCCTGGATCAGTCCTTGATCGGTATTATGTCAAAGTTTGAAAATGAACAAATTCGTAAAAGAAGATGCAACCTTACATTTTTTAATTGAAAGGCCATATTATTATTATTATTTTTTCTCTTTGCTAGACTCCATCACATGGATGATGTGATCCTCGACAACCCATTTCGCATACGTGAACGTGAGAAACATAAAGTATGGCCAGTGTAAGCGATTTTCGGCTGCTTGTCTAGGTAATACACCGTCCATTCATGCATTCTTAAACATAAGGCTCGAAATGAGCCCGGCTTTGAATTAACGAAGCCATCAACCGGCCAGGAGTTACATCATGAGGTACAACACACACACATAGCGGGAACTGAGAACTAACAACAAAAGACAACACAAAGAGCGCAGCCAGGCGCCAGGTTGAGGGAGCCTTGTCTTCTGTTGCACCGGAGCGAGCACGTCGTAGTCCACGCCAACAAACCTCCTTCGTCCCAACACAACATCACAAGGGGGACTCGACGACGGGCTAGCAACCTAGCAGAACTTGAGGATCCAAAGGGGAGGGGAACTTGCGGCGACGCCTCCAAGAAGGTACATGGCGCACGAATGCGTCATCGTCGTCGGCAAGGACCAGTCGGTCTCTGCAGAGTTTTCACCCAGACCCCGAACCACCACCCCCCGAGCTCGGGTTTGGTCCAGACCTGAAACACCACATCTTCCAATGGCATTGGGATAGGCACACCGGCCAAAACTGCGACCAGACGCCGACCTAGCAAAGCCCCCCAAGGCACTAGGCGAGTCGTCAGCTACCGAAGCAAGGCCGTGTATAAGCAGCCAGGCCGACGAGGTGCGAGGGCTGGGACACAAACGAGAGATCAAAGGGTGATCCACAAGACACTACAAGAGAAGCTCGCCTGAAGCGAGGCCAACAAGATTAGCAGGTTGAGGCGAGGGGACGGAAACCATCAGTCCGAAGCGGGGGATCCACATTGGGACGCCTTCAACAAGGGAACGACACCTAAAAGGTGACGCCGTCACCGGCAATGGCAAGGCCATGCGTAGCTTTCGCCTAGATCCCATCAGATCAGAATCTGGTCGCCGTCGCGAGGACGCAGCACAGACAGAACAAAACTCGCTACCGCACCTCCAACCTAAGCCACATTGTGACCTAGCCTCAACTAGAATCACCCGCAGGAAAGACGCAAAAGCTGGTTGGCCAACCCGGCCAGACCCGGAGCCAAACATCGGTCACAACAACCCCAGCACGCCAAACCCTGCCCTAGCGCGACTGCAAACGGTCGAAGGGAGACTATGCTGCCTACCCCGGCGAGCACAAGCCAGCCTAGGGACCCAATCCCAAGAAGGCGGCGAGGACGTTGCCCACCGCAACGCCACAGTGTCAAGAACCCTGTGAAACCAGAAGGTCATCGACACAAACGGACATAGAGGTCGCCAGATCCGTAACATACAGATCGAGCCCGAACGGGCGGAGAATGGAGCACGGTGGTGCAGGCATCCTGCCAGCCCAACCACGACTGCCACGTCCGTGGGCCTCACCGCCCGCCACGGCAGGAGGGACATCCGACCGGGCCCTACCAGGCCCAGATCTGGGCCCACAAGCCCAGATCCAGCCGAAACCCTAGCACTGTGCCCACAGCAACCGGCGGCCAGAGCAGCGCACGAGGCGGCGCCGCCGCCAACCCCAGCAGTCGGGCACAGCGGGAGCGACGCCGGCCAAGCCGACGCCACCACGGCGTCCCACCGTGAGATCCAGGCCCGCCCCGACGGGCCCGCCGAACGCGCGGGGGAGGGCGACCAGAGGAGCAGCTGCGCCGCGTCCGCCTGGCCGGCCGCCCGCCGCGGCCCGAGGTGCAGCGGCCAGCGCCGCCGACGCTCCTCACCGCCGCTAGGTCGGGATCCGCCCCGTCGGGCCTCCTAGCGCGCGGAGGAGGGGAGAAACCGCCGCCACCGGCACCGCGCGAGCTTTGCCCGGCGGCATACGCCGGCAGCGGCGGCGGGGGGAGGAAGGAGATGGGGAACCGGCGCGGGGGAGGGTGGACGCCCCGGTCGCCTCGGGGGGGCGACGGGAGCGGGGAGGTGGTCCATTTAGGATTGCTGGTTGCGAACATCTCAAGGCCATAAACACGAGGATAGCAAAACGATCTAAATGTGTCTTCATTTTCATTTGATACAACCAATACTATTTGTACTCGTAGCTGTTGACTGGTTGATGAATTATTAATATATAATTGATTGACCAATATTTTGATGGGAAGCTCCCTCCGTGTTCAGTATATATATATATGTGTTTTTCTTTGCCTTTCCTTGCAGAAATGTAGGGCGAGCAGGGATGGCCACATCGAAGGCCGGTGCATTTTTTTTTCTCTAGTGTCGCCCAGAGTCGTTGTAAGAATGGTGGATATTCAGAATGGAAGTTGCTGGGAATTATAGTCGTTCCTCAATGAAACCATGCTGTACACTTTCCATAACGTGCAGTTACATCTGCTGTCCATATCGCTAGCAATCGTCCAGATCGTGCAATCCAGCCCTCGTACTGGATCATACTTCACAGATTGGACTAGCCAAAAGTGCAATTTTACATTTAAACAACGCGAAAGAGCAGCGGCAACCAGCAATCCGAGTCCAGTCTACTTCCACCCGTGGGGCAACAAAAGCACTAGTTTCAGCAACTCAATCCACTCATCGTAGGATTACTCACACACGGAGTATATAGACTTTCTAGCCTCGTGCATTACCTGATCAAGTTGTCAAGCATGGCTACTTTCACTTCTTGCTGTGTGGGGTCCTACCAACTGAACCCACATGTTTTCTTTTCGATAAAAGAAATATATTAATATTTAAAGATACCAATTACATCTAGCATCTGCAATAACACAACATCCTAATGATACTATAGATGCATACAACAACAAAAAAAGTTAAAAAAAGAAAAGTCCCGCTATAGTATTCCAGCACAAGCAGCAACAATACAGTCACAACCATGACAACACCTGCCTCCAGTCTCTCCAAAAACAACGCCTCCAAAAAAAAAACAGTACACAACCATCGTCGCTGCCCGATAAAAAGATCTTAGATTTTTCTTTCTGAAGATAGCCCCGGTCTACAATGCCTTAGAGCATCTCCAGTCGTGTCCCCCAAACCGTCCCCAAAAGAGATTTGGGGCGCGCCGGAACAAAAAACGTTCCCAGCACTAGTAGGAAAACCATTATAGGTGGAAATGACATCTGTGGCGCACCTAAAAAATGTGCTCCACAAAAATTATTTCTGTGGCGCACCAAAAATATGCGTCACCATGGACGGACTGGTGCGCCACAGAATGTCAACTTTCTGTGGCGCATGTGGCTGGATGCGCCACATAATTTCCATGGGGCCCACGCGGGGTCCAACACTGCACATGGGCGAAGAGAATTCTGTGGCGCATGGTGGCATGTGCGCCACAGAAGTTCAAAATTCGGTGGCGCATGGTGTGCACCACAGAAGTTCATATTTCTGTGGCGCACCAAAAATATGCGCCACAGAATTCTGCAGGATTTTTTCTCCCCACGCAACTCCACCACCCCCCTCCCCCCGTGGATCGCCTTTTTTACCTTTGTAAAAAATAAAAGAAATAGATAAAAATTTCAAAAAATAAAATCCTTCGAGATTCCCATATATTATGTCATCTAGCACCACTAAAATTTAACAAACATGAATTTTGACTTTTTTTTGCAAAATTGCATGGGAAATCATCAAACTGGATTTCTGGTTGCATACGAACTCGAAAAAAAACGCACAATATATCAAAATGTTCCCACGAAAATTCTACATCCGAATTTACCCGGGTTTACCCGGTTGGACAATTTTTAAAATCGCCAAATTCGAAAAGAGTAAAAAGTTACGGCCAGTTAAAGAGTTTTATGCAAAAGCAGAAGAAAAAAATTCGGTGGCGCACCAGCGGTCCATGCGCCACAGAAGTTTGGCCCGAAATTTTTGAATTTTTCCGGCGCCAATCTCCTATTTCTCTTCTCCTCCACCACTTCTCCTCTCACTTCTCCATCTCCTCACTTCCTCTCCCACCACCACCACCACCACCTCCCTTCTCCGGCGACCACCACCACCTTCTCCGGCAAGCAACTCCGACGAGCACCTCCGGCGAGCACCACCACCTCCTTCGGCGACCACCTCCGGCAACCACCACCACCACCACCACCTCCGGCCACCACCACCACCTCCGGCCACCACCACCACCACCACCTCCGGCCACCACCACCACCACCACCTCCGGCCACCACCACCACCTCCTTCGGCGAGCACCACCACCTCCGGCAACCACCACCACCACCACCACCTCCGGCCACCACCACCACCACCTCCGGCCACCACCACCACCACCACCACCACCACCACCTCCGGCCACCACCATCACCACCACCTCCTCCTCCTCCGGCCACCAACACCACCACCAACACCAACACCACCACCACCACCACCACCTCCTCCTCCGGCCAACACAACCACAACCACCACCTCCTCCTCCTCCTCCTCCACCACCACCACCACCACCAAAAAAAATCGGTCAAATTCCGGCGACCCCAGATCTAGATATGGGAACCACTTTTTTTTTTAAATTCGAAAAAAAATTCTGTGGCGCATATTGCCATGGTGCGCCACAGAAGTTTGGCAGACAATTCCGTGGCGCATATTTACCTAGTGCGCCACAGAAGTTTCAAAATTTCTGTGGCGCATGTATATGTGCGCCACAGAATTCAAATACTAGTCGCATAGCAACTGTGGCGAACTGAATATGCGCCACAGAATTTGATTTTGGTACGCCACAGATAGCCTATTTTCCACTAGTGCAGCCGCGTCCCCCAAAGCCGTTTTTTGTCCGGCGCGACCCGATACGGTGTCCGGCCCCCCGAGCCCATTCCCGCTACACAGGGGACGCTCCGGGGGCGCTGGACACACCGAAAAGCGAGGCGGGGAGTGGTGGGACCGACGCGTCAGGGCACATTGAATTTTAACCTAACCGTCGCCTACCTCGCAATGGAAGTTATTGGCGCGCAGCGAGGGTGCAGTTCCCGCAGAGGCGCAGCGAAGCGTCTCGTCGCGCCTAGCTCTGCGTGCCGGCGTTAATGAGCGCCACCGCTCCCCCGCCTCCCTCCAACCTATAAAAAGGGTCGCCTCTGATCGTCCCTCTCACACACAAACCCTAGCGCCTCTCTCCCCAACCCTAGCCGCCACCATCTCAAGAGTCGGCGCCATGGCTGGTAGAGGCGCAGGCCGAGCTTGCGGCCGTGGTCGTGGTCGTGGCTGCGGCAGAGCTGCACGCTCGCCGTCGCCTGCGACACCGTCGTCTTCATCGTCGGACATGCAGGACGAGGAGGGGCTCGTGCTGATCGAGTTTGTCGTCGTCCTCAAGGACAACCCACACGGCATCCAGAGGCTGCCGGACACCTTCGTCGACTTCGTCGCCGGCGACGGGCGCCCGGGCTCGCTGCATCTGCGGGAGGCTGCCTGCGGCTACTGCCGGTGGATCGTCGACGTGATCTACGACGCGCGCGGCAAGATGTACCTCCACATCGGCTGGGAGAGGTTCGCGCGCTACCATCGCCTCCAAGCCGGCTTCGTGCTCGTGTTCTCCTACTTTGGCGACAGGGACATGAGCGTCAAGGTGTTCAACGAGACGCGTTGCCGCCGGCACTACCACGGCGACAACACCGAGGAGGAGGACGACTGACGAGTGTTGTTTCTTCGCAGTGAAAATATGCACGGAGGTTTATGGTTGTTCTTCCTTGGAAGAACAAACAGGGCACCCTCAGCAGCTGGATTTTCCAGTTTGGGTGACTGGGTGTGCCCTCGAGTGTTCTTTCTTGGCAGGGAATACACGAAACCTTCGATATCCGGCCTAGTTAGGTTTAGTTTTTTTGCAATGTTTTATATTTGTGTCAACCATGGTTCAAACTATGTATTAGTTTGTGAAAAACCATGTTCCAATTTATGTCTTCGTATAAACCATGTTCCCAATTATGTATTAGTTTGTGGAATGTTTCTCCTTTTTATTAAAATAAAAATGCAAAAAACAAAAAAGAGAGTATTTTAATGTTTGGGGCGGCGTTTGGGGGGACGCGGCTGGGGAGCGACGTCCCCCAAACGAGGCACGAACGAAACACCTCCCCCAAACGCTCAATCCGGCGCCGTTTGGGGGACGCGACTAGAGATGCTCTTAAACAAGGCCATTGTAGACACAAACAATTAAAGCAAGACTCTGAACTTCACCCGTGCGGCCGTGCTGCCTGATACGTCTCCAACGTATCTATAATTTCTGATGTTCCATGCTAGTTTTATGATAATACCTACATGTTTTTTTCACACTTTATGATGTTTTGATGCATTTTCCGGAACTAACCTATTAACAAGATGCCGAAGTGCCGGTTCTGTTTTCTGCTGTTTTTGGTTCCAGAAATCCTACAAAGGAAATATTCTCGGAATTGGACGAAATCAACGCCCAAGATCTTATTTTCCCCGGAAGCTTCCAGAGAGCCAGAGAGGCGCCAGAGGGGAGCCAGGGGGGCCCCACCCCACAGGGCGGCGCGGCCTGGACCCTAGGCGTGCCCCCCTATGGTGTGGCCCCACCAGGTCCCCTCCGAGGCTGCCCTTCCGCCTATATAAAGCCCCTGACGTGAAAACCCTAAAAAGAATAAGCCACGATACGAGAAAATTTCCAGAGCCGCCGCCATCGCGAAGCCAAGATTCGGGGGACAGAAGTCTCTGTTCCGGCACGCCGCCGGGATGGGGAATTGCCCCCGGAAGGCATCTCCATCGACACCACCGCCATCTCCATCAACGCTGTTGTCTCCCATGATGAGGAGGGAGTAGTTCTCCCTCGAGGCTAAGGGCTGTATCGGTAGCTATGTGGTTAATCTCTCTCTCGTACTTCAATACAATGATCTCATGAATTGCTTTGCATGATTGAGATCCATATGATGAGCTTTGTATCGCTATTCACTACAAGAAAAGTTGCCATGGCCGACGAAGTTGAAGTCGCGCCGTGGTTGGTGGTGCACCATGGCCGACGATTTTTGGTCCCTCCGTGGTTCATGTCAAAACTTTTTTTTCTCGTTTTTGAGGCCACCTAGCCCGACGAAAGCGGCCAAAACGTCGCGTATGGTGGCCCGGGACGTGGTGCATCGCGAATTCTCGGGTTCGCCGGCTGAGTCAACGCAAATCCGCACCGCCCAGGCATGTAGGGCCCACATGGCAGCCTCTCTGGCATTGTTTTTTTTCTAGATCACGCCATCTCGTTCAACGTTCTCCGATCGAGCCGTTTACGATGCAGGATCATGGGTCCCGCATGTCATCCTCTATGAACCAAAATTCTTTCTATTCTTGGATTTTTTTGACCCCCGATTTACTGGCTACTTCCTTTTTCTTTTGATCCCTTGCCGCCTTGGAAACGTTGAGACCGCTGTCTGCTAAATGGGACCCGCATGTCATCCTCTATGTGCAATCAACTTTCTTTTCTTGGAGTTTTTTTGGCACCTCAAATTTGGTCACTTGCCTTTTTCTTTCGATCCCCTGCCGCCTCTCAAACGGTGATACCGCTGCTGCTAACTCGGGACCCGCATGTCATCCTCTATGTACTATAAAACTTTCTTTTCTTGAATTATTTTTGGCACCTCATATTTGGTCACTTACCTTTTTCTTTCGATCCCCTGCCGCCTCTCAAACGGTGATACCGCTGCTCGCTAAATGGGACCCGCATGTCATCCTCTATGTACTATAAAACTTTTCTT
>NC_061509.1:32257731-32268984 GCF_022539505.1 Lolium rigidum
GGTTACTTTGTTGTATGCAATGCATACTAGCTATGTCCCTCTCCTCTCCTGGATGTAAATTATGATTTGTGAGGCGAGCTGGTAACTTTGAGGAAGTCAAATTCTGAAAATATGGTAGCGACGTTGATGCGCATAACTATGAGTTTCAGCAACTTGGGGCATGTACAATGCCAGATTCTTGCGTAGGCGCTTAGCAGCAAAAAAAAATGATTTTATCTAAAATATAAACGCAAGAGTCTGCTTCTCCAACGCAAAGCGCTTACTGAGTCGCTAAACGCGATTTGTTTTACATGTGGGAATATGCGGAGCACCCGGCTCCTCGGTTTGCGTCGACGCAAACGAATTTCCTAGGATCGGGTGGGATTCAAAGCGTAACTACCGGGAAATAAAGCCCGGCGCCCATGCTAAGCGCCTACATTGTACATGCTCTAAAATTGAGAGAACACCAAACGTTACGGTAGTCACGTGCCCGTTGACCATTCTCAAGGCATCGAGAGCACCTGAAGGTATTACCGGACATTATTTCTCTTACATTATCTTTGTCTTCTAGATTAACACCAACGACTAAAAGTAGTTAGTTACTAGGCAGACATACTAGCTTCGCTTTGCCGCCTACATTATGTTTCGGCATCATGTGTTAGGCGTTCTGCCTTTGTTGGATTTGAGGTGGTGTTGATGGCTTAGGCACTTAAAAATCTTGTATGTTAGTTACAGAAAAACATACACACATTACCCCATAAAAAATAAATTACATCACCAGTAGGGAAAAGGTTATAAGAGCAACCTTATTGGCAGCAGATACGGCACAATGCATGCGACTGCTCATATTTGTCACGTGCCATAACAGTGCACGCGACTTGTACAGGTTTACTAGAAGCGCACCGGGTTCTAGACAAGATCCCCACGCAAGAGCAGAAATATCATGTGGTAGGTGAACCTATGGTATCATGGAAAAGTACCTAACGCTACCCGGTGATATGAACAATCTACATGATATCATTCTAGCAGAAGAAAGGCGTCTTCTTAATATGTCATCTTCAACATACCCTCTTTTTGTCGTCATGGTTCCTAAGGGCCTAGGCTTTGTCGATAAACACCCCGTGGACGTGTTCTTCCGGAGATTTTAAGACATATTCTCCATATTTCAAATGAATAGGCTCCACCAAAACTTCGTCTGCCTATTTGCGCTCGCTGAGTGCTACACCATGTCAGAAAAGAGCAAGAGTTATCCCCGACCATGGCGATAGCGGACCGTACTACCCGTATGAGAGCTACTTGGTCACCCATGAGAACAAACTCAATGTGATGAATTACATCGAATGTATTTTCTTGGCGAGTAAGGACAAAGAAATGTTTGTCCTTTCTTATGTTCGTGCCTAAGTCACTCGCTAGCGCCATAAGATGCTTTCGTATATATTTCTATCGTTCTATTCAAATTGAGGATATAATGGTCTATTTGAAATGTTGTAATATACTTTTAAGATAATTTATGTTGCCGTTAATGACTATCAATAGATCGGTGGATCTTTCACGAAGACCATGCATGTGGACCTCTCCCATCCCAAATAGGCCGGCGATTTGAAGAACATGAGCAACTCGATGGGCAAAACACATCCTCTCAAGTTTTATTCTGCAATTGAATCTCTAAGGGTACGTCCAAATGTGTCCATTTAGGAATACATTGTGTCCGTTTAGAGGGTGTCGACAAGTGTACCAACGACACCCAAACATGGCCCTAAATTGTCCGGACATGTTCCTTTTTTTGTCCGCTTCGATGTCTCTCATATTTTCAAAAACCGGACTGAATATGGTTTAAAGTAAATTACAACCACATAATTAAGTTGACATAATTGAAACATATTATGAACCACATAGTTCATGCAACATTAAAACGGAATAGTTTGAACACAACATATTGTTAATAAATCATCCAAAATAGTTCAAACATACCACTAGCTCAAACATGCTACAAAATTTATAAAAATACTACATATATACAACCCACTAGATTGAACACAAACCAATTACCGCCCATCATGACTTTATATCGACAAATGCTGCCCAGTATCTACCTCCTTTCTCTTCCTTACTCGGTGGTCGCGGTGCAGTATAGCTCGGCGGTGTACTCCTCCTTGTCGGAGTCCTAGAGCATCACTACATCACAAGAAGTTAGGGAGTCCTAAAGGTCTTGCTTGGTGGAGGCTAGCATGTAGTGACACGAATATTCCATCGATTGAAGTGTGCCAGCATCGAGATCCTCCTCGTATTACCTATCGGCATCAATCATATTGCATTAAATCCCCGTTGCCTCCCTCACCTCGGCCTCTCTCCTCGTTTCATCATCTATCTTTCGCCTCCCTTCCATCTGGTATTCGTTCTCCATGTTATGGAGTCGGCGTGATTCCTCGTGCAACCTTTCCTTCTTCTCCAACATGTGCTCGTCTCACTCCCCCATTTACGATTGGGAGAGTGGGTCTTGTTGTCCGAGGTAGCGGCAAAATTATCACTATCCGAGGGGGTGGCAAAGTCCTTGCCTAGTGGATACCATGGTTCAACCACGGGTGAGGGAGGGTTCCAGCCCGAAGGGAAACTCTTTAGGAGATGACGATGACACCGAGGCGATGGACGGGCATGTTAAGAGCTCTCGGCCCTAGCTTCGTTTATGGTGAACGGTCCTCGAGAATACGCCTAGGCACCCAAGAGCAACGGCGGTGATGCACGTGGAAGGGCATGTCGCGAGCTCCCGGCCTTGCCATAGTTCGCGGTGTAGAACCACCATGCGAATGCACCGCGGCGCATGGAAGGCATGGTAGGTCGAAACGCGAGAGACATGACTAGGTGGTTGTTAGAGCTATTGCGGTCAACCACATGATGAGCTGGCGGCGACAGGTCTAAGAGATGGAGCGGCCAACACCATCGCGGGAATGTCCGTGAGGGGAGGAGAGGCGGGGCATGATGGTTGGGTACGGTTCGGGGATGAGAGTGGATGTGGCCAAGTGGATAAGGTGAGGTGTGGGGAGCTAGAGGATGAGGTGGGAGTGCCCTAGTCACTAACATGTGGTTTCTGGTGGTGGGGCATAACTGATGTTGCGGCTTATACCCACAATCAGGAAGCTCCCAAACTGCCTCCGATATGGGGGAGATATGGGGCAGTTTGAGCACATTCCTCACCATTGTACAAAGTCGTCCCTTGAGCTAGTCGTATCTGCCCCATGCACACTAATGTTCTACGGTCCAACTCCAGGTCTTCAACCATCTGAATATACTCTCCCCGTCCAATGAAGCATGTCAGAAGTTTATCTAAATTTAAATGTACCGCTAAATAGTGTCTAGATACGTTCGAATTTAGACAAAGTTTCGACATATTTCACTGGATGAGAGGAGTATATTCGTCGCCCGACGGCTGGCATGTCCAGGTCTCACCCTGCGCCCCTAAAGTTGATCCCAAATGGCCCTCCGGCCATCTGAATATATAGGGGAACTACTATTGCTCGGCCGACCATAATTTATCTTAATTCTCGGTTTGCTCAGTTGCAACCTGCAACACAGTTGCAATCAATGTGTAACTCACATGACGCACGGATTACATACAATCTAACGGCTTCGGAAGTGAGCGAGCTGTAAGAGCAACTCTAACAGAGCCCGTAAATCCCGCCGGAATCGAACTTTTTCGGCGGATTTACGGGTTCGGGCTGAAATGCGCGCAGATCAGAGCCCGAAAAGATGGGCCGGCCCGAACTGGAAGTTCAGGGGCCCGAGAAACTCACCGCGCGGCCCCTATTAAAGGGGTTCGCGGAGGGAGTTCGGTTCGGAAACCCTACTCCCCTCCCGCCGCTCCCCTCCCGTCGCCGTAGCCCGCCGCCCCCTCCGACGAGCAATCCCGGGCGCTCGGCCTACGCTCCGCCGCTACGGCCACCACCCCGCCGTCCGAAATGACAAGGGCAAGACCCGTTGATACGTCTCCGACGTATCGATAATTTCTTATGTTCTATGCCATATTATTGATGATACCTACATGTTTTATGCACACTTTATGTCATATTTGTGCATTTTCTGGAACTAACCTATTAACAAGATGCCGAAGTGCCGCTTCTGTTTTCTCGCTGTTTTTGGTTTCAGAAATCCTAGTAACGAAATATTCTCGAATCGGACGAAATCAAGACCCGGGTTCCTATTTTCACCGGAAGCATCCGAACACCCGGAAGGACCGGAGGGGAGGCACCGGGCCCCTGCACCATAGGCCGGCGCGGCCCGTGCCCCGGCCGCGCCGCCATATGGTGTGGGCACCCCTTCGACCCTCCTCGCGCCGCCTCTTCGCCTATATAAAGCCTCCGTCGCGAAAACCCCGATACGAAAAACCACGATACGGAAAACCTTCCGGAGCCGCCGCCATCGCGAAGCCAAGATCCGGGCGACAGGAGTCTCCGTTCCGGCACCCGCCGGAGCGGGGAAGTGCCCCCGAAGGCTTCTCCATCGACACCGCTGCCATCTCCACCGCCATCTTCATCACCGCTGCTGCTCCCATGAGGAGGGAGTAGTTCTCCATCGAGGCTCGGGGCTGTACCGGTAGCTATGTGGTTCATCTCTCTCCTATGTGCTTCAATACAATAATCTCATGACCTGCCTTACATGATTGAGATTCATATGATGATGCTTGTAATCTAGATGTCATTATGCTAGTCAAGTGAGTTTTACTTATGTGATCTCCGGAGACTCCTTGTCCCACGTGTGTAAAGGTGACAGTGTGTGCACCGTGTGGGTCTCTTAGGCTATATTTCACGAATACTTATTCACCGTTGAATGGCATAGTGAGGTGCTTATTTATATCTCTTTATGATTGCAATGTGTTTGTATCACAATTTATCTATGTGCTACTCTAGCAATGTTATTAAAGTAGTTTTATTCCTCCTGCATGTGTGCAAAGGTGACAGTGTGTGCACCGTGTTAGTACTTGGTTTATGCTATGATCATGATCTCTTGTAGATTATGAAGTTAACTATTGCTATGATAATATTGATGTGATCTATTCCTCCTACATATGCATGAAGGTGACAGTATGCATGCTATGCTAGTACTTGGTTTAGTCTTTTGATCTATCTTACACTAAAGGTTACTAAAATATGAGCATTATTGTGGAGCTTGTTAACTCCGGCATTGAGGGTTCGTGTAATCCTACGCAATGTGTTCATCATCCAACAAGAGTGTAGAGTATGCATTTATCTATTCTGTTATGTGATCAAAGTTGAGAGTGTCCACTAGTGAAAGTCTAATCCCTAGGCCTTGTTCCTAAATATCGCTATCGCTGCTTGTTTATCGTTTTACTTGCGTTACTACCGCTGCGTTACTACTGCTTGTTTACTCGTTCCGGGCAAAGCACTTTTCCGGTGCCGTTGCTACTGCTTATTCATACCACCCGTATTTCACTATCTCTTCGCCGAACTAGTGCACCTATTAGGTGTGTTGGGGACACAAGAGACTTCTTGCTTTGTGGTTGCAGTGGTTGCATGAGAGGGATATCTTTGACCTCTTCCTCCCCGAGATCGATAAACCTTGGGTGATCCACTTAAGGGAAACTTGCTACTGTTCTACAAACCTCTCGCTCTTGGAGGCCCAACACTGTCTACAAGAATAGAAGCTCCCGTAGACATCAAGCACTTTTCTCGGCGCCGTTGCCGGGGAGGAAAGGTAAAAGGCACTCATACTCCGGTTCCAGTGTAACGATACTTTTCTCGGCGCCATTGTGTTTGTGCTCGAAGCTATTTCCTTTAGATCCTGCAATTGCATCTTTTTGTTTCTTGTTTACACTAGTTTGGCATAATGGACAACAATGAGCTTCTTATTCTATTTCCTGATTTAAAACATGGATTGTTTGATGCGAAAATTAAAAAACCTATGAAATCTTATTTGCATGCCGGTAGTAATATTAGTATGAACGCTTTGAACACCATTGTTGATAATAATATAGAAAGTTCTTAGCTTGGGGAAGCTGGTTTTCATGATCTTTTTAGTCCCCCAAGCATTGAGGAGAAAATTTTCTTTGATGATACTTTGCCTCCTATTTCCGATGATTATAATGATAGTGGTCTTTTGGTGCCACTTACTGTGGAGAGTAAATTTTGTTGTGATTATACTATGCCTCCTACACTTGATGAGAATAATAATGATAGCTACTTTGTTGAATTTGCTCCCACTATTACTAATAAAATTGACTATGCCTATGTGGAGAGTAATAATTTTATGCATGAGACTCATGATAAGAATGCTTTATGTGATAGTTATATTGTTGAGTTTGCTCATGATGCTACTGAAAGTTATTATGAGAGAGGAAAATATGGTTGTAGAGATTTTCATGTTACTAAAACACCTCTCTATGTGCTGAAATTTTTGATGCTACACTTGTTTTATCTTCCTATGCTTGTTACTTTGCTCTTCATGAACTTGTTTATTTACAAGACTCCTATGCATAGGAAGCATGTTAGACTTAAATGTGTTTTGAATTTGCCTCTTGATGCTCTCTTTTGCTTCACATACTATTTCTTGCGAGTGCATCATTAAAACCGCCGAGCCCATCTTAATGGCTAAAAAGAAAGAACTTCTTGGGAGATAACCCATGTGTTATTTTGCTACAGTATTTTGTTTTATATTTGTGTCTTGGAAGTTGTTTACTACTGTAGCAACCTCTCCTTATCTTAGTTTTTAGTTTTGTTGTGCCAAGTAAAGTCTTTGATAGTAAAGTAAGTACTAGATTTGGATTACTCGCGCAGTTCCAGCATTTCTTTGCCGTCACGAATCTGGGTCTAATTCTCCGTAGGTAACTCAGAAAATTATGACAATTTACGTGAGTGATCCTCAGATATGTACGCAACTTTCATTCAATTTGGGAATTTTCATTTGAGCAAGTCTGGTGCCCTTTTAAAATTCGTCTTTACGGACTCGTTCGTTTTGACAGATTCTGCCTTTTATTTCGCATTGCTTCTTTCGCCGTGTTGGGTGGATTTCTTTGTTCCATTACCTTCCAAGTAGCTTTGAGCAATGTCCAGAAGTGTTAAGAATGATTGTGTCACCTCTGAACATGTGAGTTTTTGATTATGCACTAACCCTCTAATGAGTTTGTTTCGAGTTTGGTGTGGAGGAAGTTTTCAAGGGTCAAGAGAGGAGGATGATATAGTATGATCAAGGAGAGTGAAAGCTCTAAGCTTGGGGATGCCCCGGTGGTTCACCCCTGCATATTCTAAGAAGACTCAAGCGTCTAAGCTTGGGGATGCCCAAGGCATCCCCTTCTTCATCGATAAATTATCAGGTTCCTTCTCTTGAAACTATATTTTTATTCGGCCACATCTTATGTACTTTACTTGGAGCGTTTGTGTGTTTTTGTTTTTTGTTTTGTTTGAATAAAATGGATCCTAGCATTCACTTTATGGGAGAGAGACACGCTCCGCTGTAGCATATGGACAAGTATGTCCTTAGGCTCTACTCATAGTATTCATGGCGAAGTTTCTTCTTCGTTAAATTGTTATATGGTTGGAATTGGAAAATGCTACATGTAGTAACTCTAAAATGTCTTGGATAATTTGATACTTGGCAATTGTTGTGCTCATGTTTAAGCTCTTGCATCATATACTTTGCACCCATTAATGAAGAAATACTTAGAGCTTGCTAATTTGGTTTGCATATTTGGTTTCTCTAGAGTCTAGATAACATCTAGTATTGAGTTTTGAACAACAAGGAAGACGGTATGGAGTCTTATAATGTTTACCATATGTCTTTTATGTGAGTTTTGCTGTACCGTTCATCCTTGTGTTTGTTTCAAATAACCTTGCTAGCCTAAACCTTGTATCGAGAGGGAATACTTCTCATGCATCCCAAACACTTGAGCCAACCACTATGCCATTTGTGTCCACCATACCTACCTACTACATGGTATTTATCCGCCATTCCAAAGTAAATTGCTTGAGTGCTACCTTTAAAACTCCATCATTCACCTTTGCAATATATAGCTCATGGGACAAATAGCTTAAAAGCTATTGTGGTATTGAATATGTACTTATGCACTTTATCTCTTATTAAGTTGCTTGTTGAGCGATAACCATGTTTCTGGGGACGCCATCAACTATTCTTTGTTGGATATCATGTGAGTTGCTATGCATGTCCGTCTTGTCTGAAGCAAGAGAGATCTACCACCTTCATGGTTGGAGCATGCATATTGTTAGAGAAGAACTTTGGGCCGCTAACTAAAGCCATCATTCATGGTGGAAGTTTCAGTCTTGGACATATATCCTCAATCTCATATGAGAATAATAATTGTTGCCACATGCTTATGCATTAAAGAGGAGTCCATTATCTGTTGTCCATGTTGTCCCAGTATGGATGTCTAAGTTGAGAATAATCAAAAGCGAGAAATCCAAAATGCGAGCTTTCTCCTTAGACCTTTGTACAGGCGGCATGGAGGTACCCCATTGTGACACTTGGTCAAAACATGTGCATTGCAAAGATCCGGTAGTCCAAGTTAATTAGGACAAGGTGCGGGCACTATTAGTATACTATGCATGAGACTTGCAACTTGTAAGATATAATGTACATAACTCATATGCTTTATTACTACCGTTGACAAAATTGTTTCATGTTTTCAAAATAAAAGCTCTAGCACAAATATAGCAATCGATGCTTTCCTCTTTGAAGGACCATTCTCTTTACTTTTATGTTGAGTCAGCTTCACCTATTTCTCTCCACCTCAAGAAGCAAACACTTGTGTGAACTGTGCATTGATTCCTACATACTTGCATATTGCACTTGTTATATTACTCTATGTTGACAATTATCCATGAGATATACATATTACAAGTTGAAAGCAACCGCTGAAACTTAATCTTCCTTTGTGTTGCTTCAATGCCTTTACTTTGATTTATTGCTTTATGAGTTAACTCTTATGCAAGACTTATTAATACTTGTCTTGAAGTACTATTCATGAAAAGTCTTTGCTTTATGATTCACTTGTTTACTCATGACATTACCATTGTTTTGATCGCTGCATCCACTACATATGTTTACAAATAGTATGATCAAGGTTATGATGGCATATCACTTCGAAATTATCTTTGTTATCGTTTTACCCGCCGGACGAGCGTAACTAAGCTTGGGGATGCTTGATACGTCTCCGACGTATCGATAATTTCTTATGTTCTATGCCATATTATTGATGATACCTACATGTTTTATGCACACTTTATGTCATATTTGTGCATTTTCTCGGAACTAACCTATTAACAAGATGCCGAAGTGCCGCTTCCGTTTTCTCGCTGTTTTTGGTTTCGTAAATCCTAGTAACGAAATATTCTCGGAATCGGACGAAATCAAGACCCAGTGTTCCTATTTTCACCGGAAGCATCCGAACACCCGGAAGGACCGGAGGGGGGCACTGGCCCCTGCACCATAGGCCGGCGCGGCCCGGGCCCCGGCCGCGCCGCCATATGGTGTGGGCACCCCTTCGACCCTCCCCGCGCCGCCTCTTCGCCTATATAAAGCCTCCGTCGCGAAAACCCCGATACGAAAAACCACGATACGGAAAACCTTCCGCAGCCGCCGCCATCGCGAAGCCAAGATCCGGGGGACAGGAGTCTCCGTTCCGGCACCCTGCCGGAGCGGGGAAGTGCCCCCGAAGGCTTCTCCATCGACACCGCTGCCATCTCCACCGCCATCTTCATCACCGCCGCCGCTCCCATGAGGAGGGAGTAGTTCTCCATCGAGGCTCGGGGCTGTACCGGTAGCTATGTGGTTCATCTCTCTCCTATGTGCTTCAATACAATAATCTCATGAGCTGCCTTACATGATTGAGATTCATATGATGATGCTTGTAATCTAGATGTCATTATGCTAGTCAAGTGAGTTTTACTTATGTGATCTCCGGAGACTCCTTGTCCCACGTGTGTAAAGGTGACAAGGTGTGCACCGTGTGGGTCTCTTAGGCTATATTTCACGTAATACTTATTCACCGTTGAATGGCATAGTGAGGTGCTTATTTATATCTCTTTATGATTGCAATGTGTTTGTATCACAATTTATCTATGTGCTACTCTAGCAATGTTATTAAAGTAGTTTTATTCCTCCCGCATGTGTGCAAAGGTGACAGCAGTGTGCACCGTGTTAGTACTTGGTTTATGCTATGATCATGATCTCTTGTAGATTATGAAGTTAACTATTGCTATGATAATATTGATGTGATCTATTCTTCCTACATATGCATGAAGGTGACAGAGTGTGCATGCTATGCTAGTACTTGGTTTAGTCTTTTGATCTATCTTACACTAAAGGTTACTAAAATATGAGCATTATTGTGGAGCTTGTTAACTCCGGCATTGAGGGTTCGTGTAATCCTACGCAATGTGTTCATCATCCAACAAGAGTGTAGAGTATGCATTTATCTATTCCGTTATGTGATCAAAGTTGAGAGTGTCCACTAGTGAAAGTCTAATCCCTAGGCCTTGTTCCTAAATATCGCTATCGCCGCTTGTTTACTCGTTTTATCGCGTTACTACCGCTGCGTTACTATCGCTTGTTTATCGTTCTCGGGCAAAGCACTTTTCTAGTGCCGTTGCTACTGCTTATTCATACCACCCGTATTTCACTATCTCTTCGCCGAACTAGTGCACCTATTAGGTGTGTTGGGGACACAAGAGACTTCTTGCTTTGTGGTTGCAGGGTTGCATGAGAGGGATATCTTTGACCTCTTCCTCCCTGAGATCGATAAACCTTGGGTGATCCACTTAAGGGAAACTTGCTACTGTTCTACAAACCTCTGCTCTTGGAGGCCCAACACAGTCTACAAGAATAGAAGCTCCCGTAGACATCAAGCACTTTTCCTCGCGCCGTTGTCGTGGAGGAAAGGTAAAAGGCACTCATACTCCGGTTCCGTGTAACGCGACTTTTCTCGGCGCCATTGTGTTTGTGCTCGAAGCTATTTCCTTTAGATCCCGCAATTGCATCTTTTTGTTTCTTGTTTACACTAGTTTGGCATAATGGACAACAATGAGCTTCTTATTCTATTTCCTGATTTAAAACATGGATTGTTTGATGCGAAAATTAAAAAACCTATGAAATCTTATTTGCATGCTGGTAGTAATATTAGTATGAACGCTTTGAACACCATTGTTGATAATAATATAGAAAGTTCTTAGCTTGGGGAAGCTGGTTTTCATGATCTTTTTAGTCCCCCAAGCATTGAGGAGAAAATTTTCTTTGATGATACTTTGCCTCCTA
>NC_061509.1:32269084-32279858 GCF_022539505.1 Lolium rigidum
CCAAGAACTTGGTACTAGCCATATGGTTATCAACCAAATACTTACTTCCCATGATGAGATTGCTCGGAGGCATCGTGAGACTACAAAAATAAGAAATTTGGGTGCCTAACCACCACAACGGATATCACCTGAGTTTGCCGACCTCTTTCGGCAGAAGTGCTGGCAGAAAGGTACACCTTGTGCACCATGTTGGGGTAGAGTGCACTTCAGATGACGCACATCTCGGGGCTAGCCATGGCCCCGTATCTTCCTTCCGAAGATGGAGTTCACCAAGAATGTGGCGAAGTAGCAAATGGCAGGGTTCTGGATGGTGGCGGTCGTCTTCCGCAGATAGTTCAAGTTCTTGGGTACAGAAATACGTTGACAGGCTTGTTGCACCTCCTGGACAACCTACTCAGTAACATTGAGCCCTCCATCAGTGGAGAACCCAAAGCAACCACAAAATTCTTCAAAAGTAAGGACATGCGGTGTACCGTTCAACTGAAAACTCGCAGTGGTGTCTTGCCCTAGGACGGCGAGGTCGTCGTGGAAGCAAGAGTGTGGCACGCTTGTACATGTCACAACAGAGTGATGAGAAGACCTCCAGACCAGCGTTGCTCACCAACAAGGTGAAGTCGCTGCTTAGGCCTTGGCGGGAGAGAAACTCGTCATTGACCCACTTCGTCGTGAGTACTTTGCGGGCGGATAACCGCTTGCACTCCTTGTTGAAGGCGGTCTCGGGTCCTTCCCTCTCCCTCCACGGCTTCATCCGCGAGTCGGGGTGGCTTCTTGAGCCATCTGTTCCACTGGTCGAGCTCCTGCATAACATACCTCTAAGGCTCATTGTGCTGCAAAAAAAATTCATAGCCAAAGTATAGGCATTAGGTTTCTATGGTATTGTACAACAATTATTGGCACAAACTTTGAATTCGAACATGTAGAATCAATAAGAAATTTTAAAAACTGTAAACTCATACAGGTATAAAATATGAGAGATTCAACCTTTCATTGCTGCAAATAATACATGGATTGGGTGAGAAACGTACCGATGTGAAGAATCCCCAACTCAAACGAATGAAATCGGCGAATAATCGATGATTCTAGGGGATTAGGGTTTGAGTTTTTTAGTTTTTGAGAGAAAGAGAGAAGAGAAGGGTTGGTTTGGCGATTTCCTAGCCAACCCCGTCGTCTTGACGAAGCCGAACACGCGGTACAGACGGACGGTACGGGGCAAACCCGCCCGTACCGGTGGTCGCCACTGTTGGATACGTCGGTTGGGTCAGAATCACATACTTGGATCTGGTACCTGCGGACGGTACGGTCATATTCCCCTGTACGGACGATGCCCACTAAAGTTATTGGTTCCTTACATGAGTCTTCGAAGTTTGGAGACTGAAACCGATACAGGCAGACAGTACTGGTGGATCTCCCCGGACCACTGTCTCCTGAAGTTACAACCAGTTTCGACAATTATCGCCAGGGGACGTTATTTTTTGGTACGGGCGGATTGTACGGTCGTTCCCCGCCGTACCGACGTCCGTTAAAATTAATGTTTCATAATAATGTTTCCCTTCTCCTTCTAATCTCTAATTTTAGTATTTTTCATCGAGAGTTTCTACAGAACCTCAAAACTAAGAAGAATTTATTAGCGAGAACCTAATAACTAAAAAGAAATAAACAAAACACTATAAGAACTTTTAAATTACGTTGAAATAAAAAGATGGGTTGACTCCCATCAAGCATTTTATTCAATACTCACCGTTGTTTCAAGTATATTTTCGATTACTGGAACTTCTTCTAAGTTGTCCACTATCAAATACATTTACCTCTTGGGTGGGTTTACTAGGTGGCAAATACGTTCCTTCTTCTAGCTTCTTCGGGAAGTATTGAGTAATCTGATCATCATATATATTGAAGACTATCTTCCTGCAAGTGCAATCAACATTTGCTCCTGCAGTACTCAAAAAGGGTCTCTCTAGTATAATAGACACTACAAGAAAAGTTGCCATAGCCAACGAAGTTGAAGTCGCGATGTGGTTGCTGATGAACCATGGCCGACGATTTTTACTCTCTCCGTGGTGCATGTCAAAACTTTTTTCTCGTTTTTGAGGCCACCTAGCCCGACGAAAACGTGGAAAACGTCGCGTATGGTGGCCCGGGACGTGGTGCATGATGAATTCTCGGGTGCGCCGGCCGAGTCAACGCACATCCGCACCGCCCAGGGATGTAGGGCCCAGATGGCAGCCTCTCTAGCATTGTTTTTCCTCGATCGCACCATCTCGTTCAACGCTCTCCGGTTGAGCCGTTTACGATGCAGGATCATGGGTCCCGCATGTTATCCTCTATGAACAAAAATTCTTTCTTTTCTTGGATTTTTTTGACCCCCTGATTTCTGGCTACTTCCTTTTTCTTTTGATCCCGTTCCGCCTTGGAAACGTTGAGACCGCTGCTGCAAGATAGGACCCGCATGTCATCCTCTATGTGCAATTAAGTTTATTTTCTTGGAGTTATTTTTGGCACCTCATATTTGGTCACTTGCTTTTTTCTTTCGATACCGTGCCGCCTCTGAAACGTTGATACTGCTGCTGCTAAATGGGACCCGCATGTCATCCTCTATGTACAATCAAGTTTCTTTTCTTGAAGTTATTTTTGGCACCTGATATTTGGTCACTTACCTTTCTCTTTCGATCCCGTGCCGCCTCTGAAATGTTGAGACCGCTGCTGCTAAATGAGACCCGCATTTCATCCTCTATGTACAATCAAGTTTCTTTTCTTGGATTATTTTTGGCTCCTGATATTTGTTCACTAGCCTTTTTCTTTCGATCTCCTGCCGCCTTTGAAACGTTGAGGAACCTGCTGGTTCATGGGACCCGCATGTCATCCTCTATGTACAATCAAATTTCTTTTCTTGGATTATTTTTGGATCCTGATATTTGGTCTCTTGCCTTTTTCTTTCGATCCCGTGCCACCTCTGAAACGTTGATACCGCTGCTGCTAAATGGGATCCGCATGTCATCCTCTATGTACAATCAAGTTTATTTTCTTGGAGTTATTTTTGGCACCTGATATTTGGTCACTTGCCTTTTTCTTTCGATCCCATGCCGCTGATACGTCGCAAACGTATTTATAATTTTTGATGTTCCATGCTTGTTTTACACCAATTACTATAAGTTTTAAGAGACTAACCTATTAATAGTTGCAAAAGTGCACAAGTTCTTGATTTCAACTTTGTTTTGCAGGAAATAGGCAAATATGGAAGGAAATAGCTCATTATGGTGAAATCTGGAATTTCCCGGAATCTGTCCCTGCTGAACACTTTTCAAAGATCGCTTCGAAACTCCATCAAAACGACGTCTAATGGAAAAGTCGTAAACTACAAAGTTGTAGAGAATTTCAAGCCGAACAATTTGGACATCTTATTCGTCCAGAACGGATAACGGATGCATTCGTCAGAGCAGAATTACTGCGGAGTTTCGTGCAGTTTCGGGACTCCGAAAGTTGGTGACGTATTTGACACAAACTCTTTGCATACCTGGATATTTCGGCCCAGCCACGAATTGTGAGGCTCATGAAGGACAGAGGGGAGTCCTAGGAAGGTTCTAGAGGTGCCCAAGAGCTCTTGGATCAAAGGGGCATCCATCCCATGGCCTAGATTGCATCTCCAACACTATATATTGATGGGAAACCCTATTTTTGGAGGCCCCCAAGCATTGTCACGAAAATCCTCCTCCTTGGCAGCAGGCAAGGAGGGGGAAACACTCATATACACCAGCACCAACTCAAGGAAGAAGAAGGCTAAGGGGCGGCGCTCCCCATGATGCCAGCGGCGGGGAAGGAGTCCCCCGTGCCGCCGTCGGCGCCGCCCACGCCTCCGCCTCCCGGCGCTCCTCGCTGAGCCCTCCAACGTCTTCACCGCCATCTCCATCACCAACTCCTCATTGTATTCAGTGGTCCATCCTCTCACAAACCTCTGTACCGTCCTATGTAAACATGGTGTTTGATGCTATAATATGTATCCTATGATCTATGTCATATTTATGTAGTATATTTGTCTTTTGATTGCTTTGTTGAATGTCTATGGTTCATTAGAGTTGTATGTTGATATGGTACTGTCCTTTGGTGTCCATTATACCTGTGCGCGCATGGATCAAGACCATAGGGTTAGTAGTTGATGACCCACAAGTATAGGGGCTGTATCGTAGTACTTTCGATAAATAAGAGTGTCGAACCCAACGAGGAGCAGAAGGTGTTGACAAGCAGTTTCGATGAAGGATTCACTGTAAATGCTCACAGAAAAGTATTCATGGGGTTTTGATATAGCAGATGAATAAATTACAAGTAAGTAAAATGCAAGAGTAATAATTGCAGCGAGTGGCCCAATCCTTTTTAGCACAAAGGACAAGCCGGTTTGTTTATTTATAATGACCAAACGTTCTTGAGGACACACGGGAATTTAGTCTAGTGCTTTCGCTTCATATAGCTGATTAATCTTCATTGTTTTGATAAGTGTTGTGTGGGTGAACCTATGCTAATGCACCGCCCTTCCTAGGACTAATACATACTTGTGATTATACCCCTTGCAAGCATCCGCAAATACAAGAAAGTAATTAAGATAAATCTAACCAAAGCCTTAAACTCTGAGATCCTGCTATCCCTCCTGCATCGATATACCAACGGGGGTTCAGGTTTCTGCCACTCCGGCAACCCCATAATTAGCAAACGAATACAAGATGTATTCCCCTAGGCCCATAAAGGTGAAGTATCATGTAGTCGACGTTCACATGACACCACTAGAAGAATAACACCACAACTTAAATATCAAACCATTGAATATTACCCAACATAATTCACAACTAACATTTAGACTTCACCCATGTCCTCAAGAACTAAACGAACTACTCACACGACATCATATGGAACATTATCAGAGGTGATATGATGATGAATAACAATCTGAACATAAACCTTTGTTAAATAGTTTCACTCAATAGCATCAATAACAAGGAGTAATCAATACCGGGTGAGTTTCCCCTACCAAACAATCAAGATTCAACCCTAGATGTTACAGCGTTGACGAGGTGCAGCGGTGGAGATGGAGATGATGATGATGGAGATGATGGTGATGATGATCCCAATGATGTCCAGCTCGATGACGGTGACGATGGCATCGATTTCCCCCTCCGGGAGGGAATTTCCTGGCGGATTTCAGCCTGCCGGAGAGCTCTTTTCTCTCTGGTGTTTTCCGCCCCGCAGAGGCGGCTGTGTCTCCTCGCGATTATTCTCTGGAGCTTAGGTTTTCGGGGCGAAGAAGTACGCGAAAGAGAGGCGGCCGAAGGGGGCTGTGGGCCCCCTCCCCACCAGGCGGCGCGGCCAGGGCAGGGCCCACGCCGGCCTATGGGGGGGGCCATGGCGGCCCTCCTCGGTCCCTCCTTTTGGCTGGCTTCGTCTTCTGGAAAAATAAGATCTTCAGTGTAATTGCCGTCAATTGTTGATCTTCCGAAATATTGCATTCTGACGGTGTTTTTTTCCAGCAGAATCCTGACTCCGGTGAGCGATTATCCAATAATCATGAAACATGCAAAATAGGTGAAATAACATAAGTATGACCTCTAAATATGAAATATATCAATGAATAACAGTAAATTATGATATAAAATAGTGATGCAAAATGGACGTATCAACTCCCCCCAAGCTTAGACTTCGCTTGCCCCCAAGCGAAACTGAACTCAGTAAACAAGACCACATGTTTATGGAGTAAAGAGTCGATAAATAAAATACTGACAAGAAGCATCATATTAATTCACACAAGACATTCTAGTGAACAACTTCCCCATATGATTCAACTTGAAACAAGTAAAAGGAAATCACAAATAAAGGTGCATAGGAAATCATAATTGGTGATGGCAAACTTCGTTCTTGGTCAGAGAACGATTGACAGATTGTACTTATCTATTGAGCAGTGCTCTTATATTAAAGCTTATAGCAAAATTTGCATACTCAATCATAGTAATCCCCTCATAATCATCGATAACCTTCAAAGCTATATTCATTCAGATAAAACTTGTACTGAACAAGGAAGAATAAAAGGCATGATTAAGTAGATCACAGTATAAATGGTTTTATCACAACAACTTAATTGCTTTCTTAAGATAGAGGGAAATAGGTTTACTGACTCAACATAAAGTAAAAGATAGGCCCTTCGCAGAGGGAAGCAGGGATTAAATCATGTGCTAGAGCTTTTTAAGTTTTGAAATCATAAAGAGAGCGTAAAAGTAAAGTTTTGAGAGGTGTTTGTTGTTGTCAACGAATGGTAGTGGGTACTCTAACCCCCTTGCCAAACAGACTTCCAAAGAGCGGCTCCCATGAAGGACGTTATATCTACCAGCAAGATAGATCATCCCCCTTCTCTTTTGTTTACACATGTACTTTAGTTTATTTAAGGATGGCACTCCTCCCAACCTTTGCTTTCTCAAGCCATGGCTAACCGAATCCTCGGGTGCCTTCCAACATTTCACATACCATGGAGGAGTGTCTATTGCAAAATTAAGTTGCTTACTGATGAATCAGGGCAAAACATGTGAAGAGACTTATAAATGAAAGTTGATTAATTGGGGCTGGGAACCCCGTTGCCAGCTCTTTTTGCAAAATTATAGGATAAGTGGATGAAGCCACTAGTCCATTAGTGAAAGCTGCCCAACAAGATTGAAAGGTAAAACACCACACACTTCCTCATGAGCTATAAAACATTGACACAAATAAGGGATGATAACTTTTGAATTGTTTAAGGGTAGCACATGAAGTATTTACTTGGAATGGCAGGGAAATACCACATAGTAGGTAGTTATGGTGGACAACGATGGCATAGGTTTGGTTTAAGGGTTTGGATGCACGAGAAGCATTCCCTCTCGGTACGTGGTCTTTGGCTAGCAAGGTTGATTAGCAAGCATAAGAGTTGAGGGAAACAAACCAATATACATGTGATAGAAACAATCATGCATCTTCCTTGTAAGCACAAACAATTTTAACTTCAGAATACTAAGCTAGGAGCTAACAAGAAAGAAAGATAATGAAATAACATATCTACATGTATTTACTCTTTTCTACTTAAAACTCAAAATGTTGTTGCTATTGACCAATGCTAAGTTTGCCAAAACCAAATAGATTTACTCAATGCTCCCAAAGTGATACCAATACTAACAACAAGATCAATCATATAATAGAAATTGCAAACTAAAATAAGATGTGTGATGGCGTGTATTTCACACGTTCGTTGGGGAACCCCAAGAGGAAGGTATGATGCGCACAGCAGCAAGTTTTCCCTCAGAAAGAAACCAAGGTTTATCGAACCAGGAGGAGCCAAGAAGCACTTTGAAGGTTGATGGCGGCGGGATGTAGTGCGGCGCAACACCAGAGATTCCGGCGCCAACGTGGAACCTGCACAACAAAACCAAAGTACTTTTCCCCAACGAAACAGTGAGGTTGTCAATCTCACCGGCTTGCTGTAACAAAGGATTAGATGTATAGTGTGGAAGATGATTGTTTGCAAGAAAATAGTAAAAACAAGTATTGCAGCAGATTTGTATTTCAGTATTAAAAGAATGGACCGGGGTCCACAGTTCACTAGAGGTGTCTCTCCCATAAGATAAAAGCATGTTGGGTGAACAAATTACGGTCGGGCAATTGACAAATAGAGAGGGCATAACAATGCACATACATGTCATGATAAGTACGGTGAGATTTAATTGGGCATTACGACAAAGTACATAGACCGCCATCCAAGCTGCATCTATGCCTAAAAAGTCCACCTTCGGGTTATCGTCCGAACCCCTTCCGGTATTAAGTTGCAAAGCAACGAGACAATTGCATTAAGTATGGTGCGTAATGTAATCAATAACTACATCCTCGGACATAGCATCAATGTTTTATCCCTAGTGGCAACAGCACAACACAACCTTAGAACTTTCTATCCTTTGTCCCAGGTGTCAATGCAGGCATGAACCCACTATCGAGCATAAATACTCCCTCTTGGAGTTACTAGCATCAACTTGGCCAGAGCCTCTACTAATAACGGAGAGCATGCAAGATCATAAACAACACATATGCAATAACTTGATAATTAACATAACATGGTATTCTCTATCCATCGGATCCCGACAAACACAACATAGAGTATTACAGATAGATGATCTTGATCATGTTAGGCAGCTCACAAGATCCAACAATGAAGCACAATGAGGAGAAGACAACCATCTAGCTACTGCTATGGACCCATAGTCCAGGGGTGAACTACTGTAACATCCCAAGAATTTCAAAATAAAACAAATGAATTGCACTAGTTCCAAATTTTGGAACCAACAAAAACTTTTTATTAAATAGAGTATGATACATAGTGAGCTTGCTTAATTCTTGTGTTATTGCCATGATTGCTTGTTATTAGTATTTGAAGTGATCTTAAACCCTAAACCTCACCCCTCTTTTCACCATCCTAGTTAAAATAAAATAAAAGGAAATTAAATAAGAAAAAGGCATATGTGCCTATGGCTATAATTATAAATCTTTACCCTAGACCTTTCCACTTTGTTTAGAGGTTTGGAAAACCATCATACACCTTACCTAGCACTTATCAAACCTAATCCAAGTTGTTTCCAAAGAAAATAAAAAGAAACTAAAAATGCCATAGAGGCATATGAGAGTAAAATGCAAATTTGTGAATTTGAGAAGATTGACCCTAGGACTTGTTGTGAATGGTTGGATCACTCCCATATACCATTTCAACACTCAACAACACCATTTGGGCCAATCCAAATCAAATTAAAATTCAAATGCAACATATGCATAGAGGCATATGTGGCACCTAGCCATTTCACCAATTTTTGCCTTATGACTTTAAACCTTGACCAAATGATGTGAAACCATCTCTCAACCTAATATAACACTAAATTGACCCTAACCCATGCCCAAGTAAAGCAAGGTGAACAATTTACAAAAATAATAAAATTTAACACATCACCTCTTATGTGTTATGGCCAAATTTGCAAATCTTTGAACAAGACCATTTGAATTGGTTTCAATGGTTGGAAAATGTTTCTAAACCCATAAGAATCACATTTGAGTCAACCAAAGTCAAATCAAATGGAGAGAATTCACATAGTGAGAAAATCCCCAAAATTCCCTCACATACACTTAGCCAAATTTGTAAATCTTCAACCAAGGCCACCATTGCTTGACCTCTTGCTTGTAGAATACTTATATATGATAAACAAACACAAATGCATCAAAGAAACAAGAATCAAATCAAAGAAAATCTCAAATTCAATTCACATATGATAATGGTCATATGTCCCAATTTTATTATCTTCACCACTTTGCACCCATTTATCTTCTGATTACTCAACCAAACTTAGTCAACTATGACCATGTCATCCAAGACCATGTCAAGGTCAACAACTTCCATGTTGACCATCCCTGCTGAAGTTGACCAGGTTGACCAGTAGAGAATTGCCAAGTGGAGACTTTGAATTAAGGAGAAGATGATCCACTTTTTGAAACTTTGCAAATCTTCACCAAAATGGACACCACCACCATCATTCTTTCTCTTTAATTATATAAGTGAGCTCCACCAAAAAGAATTACAAATTTCCAAATAAAATTTCATGC
This sequence comes from Lolium rigidum, assembly GCF_022539505.1. Lineage (NCBI taxonomy): Eukaryota > Viridiplantae > Streptophyta > Magnoliopsida > Poales > Poaceae > Lolium > Lolium rigidum. Next base: position 32,278,721 of record NC_061509.1, read on the forward strand.
GGCCATTTCATCATACACCTTGGGTGCACAAATCTGGAAATGTGAGACATGCTATTATCCAGAGGATTCTTGCCTAAACCCCTTTCTCCCTTTGATCATTGTTGCTCTAGTACCTCCTCTGCATCAAACAAAGCCACTTGGCACTGGTTAAAGTGGTGCCATGATCCAATATCATCCATGTAAAGTCCCATGCCGGCCACACTCACTCCATCTCTCCCTGGCTCTCCCCTCTCTCTCTCTCACCATGTCATCGAGCTTCTATGTACCTCCCTGATCACGCCTGTACCCTCCCTGGATCGAATCGAGCCCGGCCTTGGACAGAACAAACACGCCCAGACAAGCCCAGGACGTGCCAGCGCACGCGGTGACCGCGCCCCGACCCAATCCTGGACGCGCCAGAGCGCCAAGCGCTCGAGCACCCTCGTCCTCCCCCTGCATGCCTACCTCTGCCTAGCGCTTCGCCAACCTCCCCTCTACGCCGTAGACATGCCCGCTGGCTCGCGGACGCCTCGTCACCGTCGCAATGATCCGAGCTCTGCCGCACCCGTACTGAGGACACTCGAACGTCGCCAACCTGCCATCGTCCTCCCCTCGCTGCCCCTTCACGCGCGCTAGCTCCGCCTAGACGTCGCCTACAAGATGCGCTCCATAGCTTGCCCCTTCGATCGCCAGAAACGTCGAGCCCATGGTCGACCTCGCCAGCACCCGCCGGCCTTCTACGCCCGCTATAAATAGGGACGATCGGCTCCTCCTCTCTTCACACAACTCACTCCCCTCCTTTCCCTGAGCCTCCTTCACCAGTCAATTTCACCACCCATCGCCGGAGCCGCTCCAATTGCGAGCTCGGAGTCGCCGGAGCCCGCAGATCACCGTCACCAAGTCACGCCACCCCGAGCCTCGAAACTGCTACCAGTCGACGTCTCGTCGTCGACAACATCGCCTCACCCCTCTCCCTCGACCGCCGGCGACCTACAGCGCCCTCCGACCCCCTACCTCTGCCGCCCGCACGCCCTCCTCTCGCCGGAGAAGAAGACAAGCCACGACCGTGCGATCCTCTCCTGATCCGACGGTCATCATCGCCAGGTACCGATTCGGTGAATTAAGCCACTGACGCGTGGGACCCCATGTCGGCGGCCCG
>NC_061509.1:32279958-32300596 GCF_022539505.1 Lolium rigidum
TGCCATGATCTCAGATCTGAACATGTTATTGATTCATGAAGATATTCGTTGTTTATGATCTTACACCGCAAGTTGTATACACATGTCGCTGTCCGGAACCAATGGCCCCGAAGTGACGAAATCGGGACAACCGGAGGGAATGGTAGCGATGTGAGGATCACATGTGTTCACGGAGTGTTAATGCTTTGCTCCGGTACTCTATTAAAAGGAGTACCTTAATATCCGAGTAGTTTCCCTTGAGGCCCTACTGCCACTGCTGGTAGGACAAAAGATGTTGTGCAAGTTTCTCATTGCGAGCACGTACGACTATAATTGGAACACATGCCTATTGATTGATTAGTACTTGGACACCGTTTTATTATTATCCGCAAATGCCCTGCTATGATTGTTACATGAGTTTCTTTCATCCATGCAACGCCCGTCATCCGTCCCCGTGCCTACGGTATTTTAATCCTGCTTGTTTACTATAATCACTACTGCTGTCTTTGTTACTCTGCTCGCTGTTATTTTACTACTGCTACTACTATAAAACTGTTACTACGATAAACTCTTGCGAGCAAGTCCGTTTCCGAGTGCGGCTGAATTGACAACTCCGCTGTTAAGGCTTTCAAGTATTCTTTGTCTCCCCTTGTGTCGAATCAATAAATTGGGTAATACTTCCCTCGAAGACTGTTGCGATCCCCTATACTTGTGGGTCATCAGCCCTCAGAGCAAATGCTGCTTGGAAGCACCAGGATGATCAAGCTGGAGATGATGACCAGCAGTGGGGAAACTAGGGGTGGGATGACTGCAGTCAAGACCACCAATATTAGCCGTACCAGCAGCTGCCGCAGTAGCCCTACATGCAGCCACAGCTGAGATACGACTACGTCCCGAGGGAGGAGTACGATACCTTGGTGGGTCACGTCGGTGACATGGAGAGCATGTTGCAGGATGTGAACGCCAATGTGATGTCTCTCACCCAGAGCTTTAGCAAGTTCACCACCAGCTTTCAGACTTACTACCCGCCGCCACACGGTGGTGATGGTGGGAAATGATCCAAGTTAGGCTAAGGACCTAAGCTTGGGGAGGTTTAAACCATCCACCTTTGCATTCATATTTTAGTTTATTCTTTTAGTTTATTATATTTTCTTGTTATTTGCATGTTTACTTATCGTTTTGCATTTATAATTGAAAAAACAAAACAAAATAGTTAAAATTTCCTTGTTTTCATTTCTGTGAAGCTCTCTTTATATCTGCTTTGAAATTTCTTTGAGTTATTTACTTTCAGTGGCCTCGTGATGGGAATGGATGGGAGGAGGACTCGGGTATAAGGCAAGCAAGCGAGATGAGGTATCATTTCTCCTCTTCATTCTAGTTGTAATTCCATTCATGATCATATCATTATTTTCTTGGTAGCACTCTAGTCTCGCTCCCCACTTAGCTCGTTGTCATATAAATTTCATTCCCATGCTAGTGTCACTACTTTGGTTTTGGTTCACAATCATTGAATGAGATATGAAAAACAAACGGAATTGGATCCAATTCCAATCATTTTTATAACAAGAAAAAGCATCTCTCGGTGACTTTGGTGTCATATGTTTGTCTTAAGGTTTTAATCTTGGTAGTGCTCAACCACATGTCTCGATGAATTTATTTGATATCACTCATGATAGGAATTGTTTGATTGAACTGAAACCTAGTAGTAGCTAGGATGCATGCCAAGCTTTAATGTCGTGAATCAAGTATGATATTGCATAAAAGCTTGTCTACAAACTATGGTGCACACTCTTGGGAATCTAACAACTCCTCTGAGTTATGAATGATTCGAGGTATAAATCCCAATTGGAGCTACTGAGTTGACGGTGCGGGTAGCCAGCTACTCGCGCGTACTATTAGCCCCTTGAGTGTTGCAAAAATCTTGGAAACTATCACTAGAATCCAAATGATCACTTCAAAGTCTTGGCATGGACTCGTTACTATTAGATGGATTTTCTTGAAATACAATGAGGGGATTGAGTGTTGGAGAGTCCCAATTCTTGATGTGGAGGTCAATGATTTTCTCTAAGATTAAATCTCTTTTGACTTACACATGTGCACCCTTAATTTGACCAAAGCATTCATTATTTAAAATTCCTATTTCACTCTCAATAAAAAGAGAGGCACCAAAATAATGTATTGGCGATCTTAGTCAAACTCTTGAAACTTTCTATGGGCTTAGAATTTATTTTGATTGATGAACTGCACGTGGCAAGGATGCGACATTAGGTGCAACCATTTGAATATTGTATGATCATGTTTGAAGTTGCAAGGTTTCTGAAGATGAATTTAATATCACTTCGGACTTGTGAGCTCTTCTACTCAAGTTTATTTCTCGCTATTGTTATTTTATCATTTTGTCACTCGAAGGTGAGTAACAGCTAAGCTTGGGGATGTTGATAGCTCCAAATTTTGATGATTTTACTACGGATTTTCCACCACTTATCTCCTAGTTTCATTGGGTTTTCATTATATTTTGTGTTTAAACTAATGTTAATATCGCATTCCAAGCAAAACCTTGCTTTTAAATTATGTAATTCAGGAAACCATCATTTCTGGAGGATCCGAGGACATTTATGAGCTGATTGCAACGAAATAAAGACATTTCCTTTTTAGGTCAAATTCATCCTGGTGATCTAGGAACTTTAGCGGGCACCCATACAGGCGAGGGTGACTATACCGTCCGCCCGTACTGAGCAGTGCCGCTTTCCCCTTATCAAACCAAACCCTTTGTTATACTTTGTGTAAGATGTATTGATAGATGCATATTATGTACCCTTTCTTAAGTGTTGGTTCTGATCCAACTTGTATCCCACAACGTGTGTAGTGTGATGTGTGTGTTAGATGGAATAGCATGATTTTAGTGATTTAATAGTGACAACAAATTATGATCTATTATGGCTTTGTCTTTTCTTTTTCTATCTCGTTAGGGATAAAGTGAATGCTTGTGCTATGTTCGTTACATGATCTTGTTTTTTCAAGATAGCATATTTGATATTAAAACATCATGTCAAACTTTTTATAGCTATGCTCTGTTAATTCTTAATACAAGATTGCCTGAAGTTCTTCCTATCTTGTGGAGTGTAAGAGAGATGTGTTGCATCAACTATATGTTAGGATGTGATGCCCATATGGATGCTTATCTTATACATGTTAAAATTATTTTCTTCAAATCTTATTGATGAATTGTTATTATCCACTACAACTTAAAAGAGAGAATAGTCAAGTGAACCCATGAGCCCCCATCTAATTTTAATCATAAGAAACACTTTTCCATCACTTTTATCTTACTTTTTATTTGCAGCACTGTTTTAATCTGAAAATACAAAAATATTTTTTTCTTATTTGCTCTCAAAACCCCAAAACAAACAAACCTTTACCGCTTTTACTTAGTTTATTTCATTTGTTTAGTTTACTTTACTTTAGTTACTACATTATTTATTTTTACTTACGCGAAACCTTATGCTTGACAACCACACGGTGGAGTTGGGGACACAAGGCTTTATTTTATTTTGCGGGACTGCTAGAAGAAGAGAGGGAGAGATAACTCTTTACTCCATTCCCCGAGAGTTCGATATAAAGCCTCGAGTCACCCTTGTGGGGAAAATACTCTGCTGACACAACACTCTGCAATTGGAGTCCCAACGTCATCAGTGTGTCACATTCCTTGCATACTAGACTTAGTTTGGGGACAACCTCTTGAGTTGCTGCGTGACCCAATGTATGAGGCCTTGCTAATGTTTTTCATGTCATTGTTTATCTATACTTGCGAGCCGCCACCTCTAATGGCATGTGTTGTTGGTACAGACCGAGAAGATCCAGCTTGGGGCACCTGCGGAGGTTCCGGCGAGGGACCGTCCAAGAAGCATTGAGGAAGGAAGGCTAACATTGGCCACTTCCACGACGACGTAGGGCCGGGCCACTTCCTCCGGATCATCTTCAAGCACACCTTCTGGCAGCTCCCAATCCATGTCAACTTCATCAAGTGGTTCGGACCCATCCCTTCGAACAGCATCGTCCGCAAAAACACTAGCTGAAGCTGGAGGATGACTACAAGGAAAGAAGGCGACGACGCATTCATCAACCAGGGGTGGGCGTCCTTCACCATCGCCCATCAGCTCAAGATAGGCCAGTTCTTCACCTTCAAGAAGGTGTCTACTTTTGAGTACAGTGTGGTCATCTTCGATCTCACCTTCACTGAGGTGATGAGCAAGTGCCCGGACAATGGCGATGCCACCAGGTGTGTCGTCTTCGAAGAAGAAGTCTGAAGCTCTGATGGTATTGTGTCGATGCTGGTATTCTGTCTCTATTGTCCAATGGTGTCGTGTCTGAACTATGTTCTATGGTCGTGTCTGAACTATGGTGTCTGAACAAGTGTCCTGTCGTGTCGTGAACTATGGTCGTGTCTGAACCTATTTGTATCGTCTTTGATATTTCAAGTCTAATCTTGCATTGTGTGCTTGCTTGTGCACTATTGATTACTGGTAACCTCACCACTGAAAGGAAGAGGTAACCAGAAGCTGATGTTGGGTTGCAACCAAACAACACCATTGCCGTTCTGGGCTGCTACTTGGCCGTAAAACCAATCTACCAAATAGCTAGAGCCCAAATCTCCATGGGGCCAAAAAAAACTCTGCGCATGCGACCAAACGACAGCAGTTTCTGGCCCGTGACCCGTCTGAACGCTCAGGGGGTTCTTCTCCATGGCGCAGTGGTGCACAAAATCGGTCCAGGCTAACAAACGGGCTCTTAGTTTCGTGTGTTGATCGTGGATGGACTATAGCTAGTCAAAGCGGTGAGGCCAACGATTGAAATGACGGGACACATTCCCGCCCGGGCCCACCCCGCATGCGGATGAGGCTTTATTCATTCATCCCCTCACCTCTTTGGCTCTCTCCCGTGCCGCCCCCACTATCTCTATCTCACCCCCACATGCTGAAGTATCAAGCTATAGTGATAGGGTATATAACTTGCAGGAGCTAGTCTTCCTCTTCTCAATAAGGCATCCACTCGGACGGAGCCTGCTGGCTATGTATGTTGGTGGCACGCCAAGAATTCCATCGACGGACACATCCACCACCACCCATTTGCCAGGCTGCACCTCCTGGCATGGCCTTACGAACTTGACCTCTTGCGGACCGGCACTCACGGCAACAACACCCTCAGCTCCGCATCCATGTTTTTTTTAGTATAGGAGCCTTGCCCGGCCTCTGCATCAATAGATGCACATAGCCATATCCATCTGCATGTGCACCAGGCGATAGTCGTGATCAATATCGGAAGCATATAAATTAACGTGGTGCATGAATGCGTGTTGAAATAGCACGTAGAGCGTTGTCTCTCACCAATAGAACCATTCCATGTGGCGAAGCACCGGGAGACGGGATTGACGATGTGGCTGGCGTCGGTGCCCGCCACGATTACCCACGAACATTGGTGACCAGTTGATAAAAGGAATATATTAATATCGATAGATACCAAATACACCCAGCTTCTGTAACAACGTTGTACCCTAATGGTAGTACGGATGCACATAGCTAAAAAAGAAAAAGAAAACTAAGAAAAAGGATACATCACCTGAAATCTATGCTCTCCACAAGCGACGCCTCCAAGAAAGGAACAGCGTACAAGCGCCGTCGTCGTCCGATTAAAAGATCTTAGATTTTTACCCCGGAGATAGTCCCCTCTCTCAAAACAATATTTTCAACAAAATCATTGTCAGACACAACCAATTAAGGCCAGACCTTCGATTTTCACCCTAAAGGTAAGACTCTGAACTTCAAATGTGTTTCTGCCTCCACTTGCATAGTACTGTTACGAGATCCAGAATACCAAGCAAATCCTTTAACGACACCACGACTCGATCCTCCGTTGCTACTCCTCCAATCCAGCCTCCAAAAAATTCTCCGTCTTTGATATACCATGAACTAGAATGTCATCTGCTGGCAACACAGAACAGAGCTTCGCGTCGCTCCCTCCAGAACCAAACGATCGAAATAAAAGTATGAATCAAGTATGTCCACAAGGAATCTCCTCTCCTCTCAGCGGCGGTTTTCTGATACTTCTGACATCTGTATTCAGCCGGGCACGCGCAGGATCGAGCCAGCCAGAGCCGCCGACGACTCTTCGACGCTTTCCTGTCCGTGTTGCTTCTCTGAATTAATGTAGTACATATTTGTACAAGCATGGTTAGCCAAGTACTGAAAAAGCTGAAGAAAATCCTTAACAAGAATGAAACCCAAGAACTTGGATGACTAAGTCTGTGAGTTTGCATCTGATTTTTCTTTCGTTGTCGTCAGCATGGGCCTATGAACTGACATGTCGACATGTTGGCTGGCGGCCTGGCGCATCCTTGCATCGGCTTGTCGTCGTGGTCGTGAACCGGATCTTGTTGCAGGGGCTGGGCGACAGCCGGCGGTGCTGTGCGTGGATTCGGCCGCGCCGCCGAAGTTCGACGATGCGAGGAGAAACAGACGAAGAGGTGGATCGCATCGTAACCGTAGAATTGTCAAATGCTGACCGGAAGGACAAATACGTATGAGAAAATCAGGCAGTGGCACGCATCGCTCATTGGAATTGGTCAACGCTGATCGAATTGTAGAGGAGGTCCCATAATTTTTCTCCCTGTAAACACACTTGTTGGTACGGCCAGATCACATATCCGGCAAATTTAGGTACTCTGATCTGTTTACCATGCGCTTCAATCTGATAGAAATGATGATATACTAGGATATAAGTTGAGCATCACACTACATCCGAGCAGTCTCCTCATTCAACCCTGCATTTATCAGCCACTTGAGAGCCCAAATCACTTTCGCGGGTTGAATTTGGATCGCATCCCTTCACCTGTTATTTTTTTCTGGACAGCTCCAGGCCCCTTCCGTGCAGCTGTAACCTGCAAATGATGTTCATGTCCTTTCGAATCCTGAACATCCCCGAGTCCAGAACAAATCATGAAGGATCTCTGTGTCTGAAACCAATCATGTACTAAATTAAAACGACGTCTTAACGAGAGGCTGTTTCCTTTCTCCATCTTACACGAACTAGCACAAAAAAATTCAAAGGCTAGAGACACAAACCAACAACATCACTCTCACAGTGACACTTGAGGAATCTTCCTCCGTACCCGCATCCCTAGCTTAGGATTGGCTGCCGGGTAGCAGTATGATTACGATGCGAATTAATCGCGTGTATCAGCCAAACAAAAGGAAAGTCAAAAACAAAGATACAATAATGCATTCGGTAGATATCTACTGGATAAAACACTCTGGATACGAAGTAGAGGGGGTCACTAGGTGAACTCTGGCCTAACCAGAGAGCTACCATGACAAAACAGAAGCAAGAACAAGCTGCCACTCCCACCCCCGCCCTCTTCTCCCTCCATCCCACACTTTTCTTCATGTTCTCATCTCTAGATTCCAACTTCCAATTCACCTCCGCCCCGGCGAAGGCAACGGCCGACGATCAGTCGCAGGGCGATGACATGAGACTGTCGGCCATGGACCGTGTCAAGAAGCGCCACGAGGAGAAGGGCTTCCTCTATGCCTGGTCAGTAAAATTGCATGAACACACGCGCATGCCTGATGATCCTGCTCTCCATTTGTTCTTGGTGTCTGCTTGCAGTACCGTCGGTTTCAGTTACCCCAACTGTCCTGTGTAGCTGCAGCTGCAGAAAACATATACTGTGTCTATAATATAGATGTATTTGCGTCATATTTTGCTTTTCTTCATTTGGTTGCTGCAGCTTCTTCATGCTGTGCTGTTGCTTCTGCTGCCACGAGGCCTGCGAGCACTGCCTCCAGTGCTTCTGCTGCTGCCGCAGCAAGGATGAGTGACCGGCCGACTGCGCTCATCCGAAGATAAAACCTTGTGAATTTGTGATTGTATATATTTGTAGTTTGGTTGCCAATTTGCGACATATGCTAGTGCGCAGCGGTAGTACAGTCCATGTGTGTATATCCCGAACTGGTTTTCCCCCTTTGCTTCAAAGTTAGCTGATGCTCATCCACCTGCAAGACCGTACACCAACCAAGACATGCAAAGTTACAAAACTGTAGGATTTCAGAAGATGGATACAGACATATTTCTTGTTGTAGAATATTAAACTGTTCTTTGTTGCCTATGATGCACATTTCTTCTGTCTATCTTTCTCTCCACTCATGCATCATCTGAAGATAAATGCCGTTCTGATGGCATTGGTTGGCTAGGAATGCACGACGCCCGTGCAAGTACAGGCTGTACTGTACAACAATTGGGTGAAGCAATCTGAACCATGTTTCAGGATTTCCATAACATCGAGTTGTTCAATCAAGCTTCAAGGAGGAACGAAGTAGAAACACATGTGACACCCAACTTAGAAGACGCATTATTGAGATGAGTAGGTCCTTCCCGAGAGGAAGGTAGAAAAAAAGACCGTTAGCCTCGAGAGCTCTCGCGACGATCCTAGCCAGAGAAATCATGAAGGCTTAGGGGAAAAACCGGACCGCTCCCCTCGCGTCGCCCCCTCCAGGCGACCGAGGGGGCGAAACCCTAGCCTCCGCCGCCGCCGCTCCCTCCCCTCCGCTCCCTTCCTCCTCGTCGCTCCCTGAGGCGCCGCCGGCTCTGGCTCGCGACGCCGGTGAAGGGGGCGGCGGGGATTTGGGCCCTTGGCTCCCCGCGCGGCGTATGGGTGGAGGAGCCTCGCGCCGGGTTCGCCGCAGCAGATGCGGTCGCTTGGCTCTCCTCCGGCTCCGTTGGCTGGCCCCGGCTCAGCCTGGGGTGCGGGAGGTCTCGCTCGGCGGCCTCCTCGGTGGGGGCTCGGGATCTCAGGGCGGCGGCCCTGATCTGGTGGTGGTGCGACTCCGGCTCGACGTCGAGCGGGGTTGCGGGTGCGGGCTGGTCTCCGCGGCCGTGTGGGCGGTGCGGAGCCGGCGGGTGCTGACCATGGCCTGGGGGCCCCCTCGGTGGTCGCCGGCGCCAGATCTGAAGCCGCTGGCCCCTCTTCTCCGCAACGGCGTCCAAGCTCGCTGGTCCTGCACCGGCCAAGCTGATGGTGGTGGGACTCTGCTACCGGGAGAAATCCCTGACCGGTGTTACCGGTCACGACGGCGACGACGTCCATGGGCGCCGCCTTCCCTGCTGGGGGCGCCGCCGAGGTACTGTCATTCCCCCTTCCTCCTTGCTCCCTGGGTGAAAACCTAATCTCGGATTAGGCCGCGGCGGCGCCGTGGCGTCGCTCACCTTGCTGAAGGCACGGCCTTGGGGAGCTCGGGTAGGATGTGGACGCAGGTTGTGTGTTTTGGAGGTGTTCCGGCGATCTTCTCCAGCGTGCCCAGCTGCTTCGTCTCCGACGCTTTCGATCTCTGGTCTATTGTTGTGCTGCTCTTTGTGTGGCTTGGCGTCGGTGTGCTTGGTTCGGCTCCCTTGGTTCCCGGTGTTAGTGTACAGCCTAGCTCAGGGGAGCGCCTCCATCGGCCGACGGTACGGCGCCCTTCGAGCCAGGGCGAGGAGGCAGGGAGCCTTCTGCGGCGATGGAAAGGTTGAGGCTGATGCTTGCTTCCCTGGGGCCTTCCCTGTCTTGCCACTCCAGCTATCTCCTCAAGCTCCACTGGTGCCGGGCTCTGTTTGCTGAAGAGGACCTTAGAGTTGCAAGCTGTTCTTCATGTTTTTATGTTTGCTTGTTCTTCTTTGTGTTGTAAGCTGTTCTCAGCATCCATGTAATCTGCCGTTGTGGCTTTATTAATTTAAAGCTGGGCTTAGACCTTTTGTTTAAAAAAAAGCCAGAGAAATCATGGCTATGGCTAGGGACAGAACAAGCACGCTACGTCTGCGGCCATAGGCCGGCTTGCTTCCAAGTCGGATGATTGCTGCACTTCTGTGCAAAAGCTCCTATCCAATGGCAAGGCGTCGAGACGGTCTTCCCTGGAGAAAACCACAACAAGCACCGGGCACAAGACGATGAGTCTGTAACCGGCCCATCTGCGTCTAGCCGGTAGTGCAATTCTTTCCAACAGAGACCACCCCCGCCACCCCGCAGCAACATGGACATGTCGTCTCTTGACGAGTGGCATAACTCCCACCGGGATAAAAATCACCCACAAAACGGTAACCATAGAAGTTGTCGTGGGGATCTACCCCCAGCTCCTCCAGCGCCCCCATCATGCAGCGTCGGCAGTGGTAGTCAAGCGGAAATGGACACTGTCACCAAGGCGGCCACGGCTCGCCTCCACGGTTGGGATTTGTTCACCGATTAATCACATCAAACTAGATGAACACACGCACACGAAAAATTTTGGTCAAGGTTGCGTGTCGCACCATATAATTTTCCTCTTTATTTATTTTTCTGTTTTCTTGTGTTACAAGCGGCAGCCAACCTCATGTATATATACACGAGCAGCCCCAACTTTATTAACCGATCCGTATATGATTTTCTAAACTGAACCGACACAACTAGCTAGTATAATCCTGGCCGGACACAAGCAGCAAACCGAACCAGGACATGACTCTTACCTAAACTAACACGTGCTACTACCTAAGCTAACCTGAAACGACCCGGACAGATCACACGAAAGACCATAGGAAATTAACCCAAACTTTTCTACTTTCGATTATTCCAACAATCTCTTTCTAATCTAAACTCATCTTTAAACCTTAACATGATTAGGCAAGATTATTACTAATAATCTCCACCAAATCTTGACTTGTTGTTTCCTCCTAGTTCTTCTGGTCCATGCAAATTCGTGGCTCAACGACTAAAACTCAACGTATGATCCAGACTCCCAGTCACGCTGACAGGCGGACACCTTCGGCCACCCCTAGCGCAATACACGCCAGACGGATCACACACTGCCTCATGTAGAGACAAGCCCTCATTAAAGTACGCCCGTTCACTGGTCCTTGTCACACTATACGCTTGAGCATCCTGCGTTAAGACACACTTCTTCGCGCACACACTAGCCCTCGGTGACACCCCGCATCGGACAGCACTTCGACGTGACACGCTTCAACTGCAACGGATCCTCACAGAGACAAGACCTTGGACACAACGACGACTCACAGACTCGACGACGACCGCATGTGTAGACGTGCACACACTTGACTCTTTGACTCATTGGACACCTTCGAAGACGACCTTGACGAGACTCCCGGTACCGCACCTCGGCACCACCTCTCCCATCAACGATCATCCACCTCCACCACCTTGCCAACGACAACACCCTGTCATCACCTCCTTGTCGCTCTACCTAGCGACGATCTCCCGCCGTCTCGCTGACGACAGCTTGCTCGCCGTCTCCACCCGACCGCTCCGCCGAGCAACGGTCGCCCATCCCGAGGCGCTAGTAGGGTCGCCTCCCCGGGGCAAGCATAGCTTCAAATCTTCGACCTCGCTCTGATACCAATTGTTGGGATTCGCCCACGGATCAATCACATCAAACTAGACAAACACACGCACACGAAAAACTTTGGCCAAGGTTCCGTGTCGCACCCTCTAATTTTCCTCTTTATTTCTTTTTCTGTTTTCTTGTTTTACAAGCGGCAGCCAACCTCATGTATATATACACGAGCAGCCCCAACTGTTAGCGATCATGGTCTTGACCAGGTCTTGTACATGCAGTTTCGTCAGCGCATGCACGTCGCCCACTCCGGCCACCTCGCGCACGACGCGCCACTCTGTAAACTGCACATGTTGTAACACTATAAGTACAGATGCAATACATCGAGCAGCACCTAAGGTGCATTATTGCTTCGTTCTCTGTTTGTCTTCATGGTATCAGACGCCATCCTCATCTAGCGCCTGCGCCTCCTCTCTTCCGCTGCCCAACTGCGCCGCTGCTACAGCCATGGCAACTCCACCACCTCCCCCACCGCCACCAGGCCGTGGCCTCGCCGGCGTTATCCCTCCCAGTACCCCCTCCTCTAGCCCCCTGCTCACCCCTTCCGCGCTCGCTCAGTCGCTGAACAACGCGGTGATCACCACCGGCGCCGGCGGGTCTGCACCTCCTGCTGTCGCTCTCCCCTCCCCACTCTCCGGCGTGTTCATCAACCAGCACGTCCCGCTGGTCCTATCGCTGTCGCCGCCCAACTACTCCCAGTGGCGCACCCTCTTCGAGGTCATGTTCCGCAAGTGCGGCGTCGTCGACCACATCGTCGGCCCTCCGCGCCCCCACGACGCCGCGTGGCTGCAAGACGATGCACACATCGTCTCCTGGCTCTACAACCGCATTAGCCCGGAGATCTTCGGGTTGATCCACCAGCGCGACGCCACCGCCGCCGACGTCTGGCGCGCCATCTCCACCCTGTTCCTGGAAAACAGGGAGCACCAGGCCGTCTTCCTCGCCACAGACTTTCGCCGGATCGAGCAGGGCTCGCTCTCCATCCTGGCCTACTTCGCTCGGCTCAAGGAGATCGCCGATCGCCTCGCGGACCTCGACGCACCCGTGGACGACCGCGCCCAGGTTCTGAACATGTTTCGGGGCCTTCACCCTCGTCTGCACTATGCCATCCCAATTCTCACCATGCAGACACCTTTCCCGTCGTTCCTCCGTTGCCGCGCTTTCCTGCTCCTCGAGGAGAGCCGCCTCAACATGCAGCAGGGTACCGACTCCAGCGACACGGCGCTTCACGCCGCACGCCAACAGCACGGTGGCCAGACCGGTGGCTCCTACGGGCAGAGCTCTGGCAACGCCCCGAGCTACAACAACGGCGGGGGCTCCTCCAACTTCGGCGGGGGCTCTACCTCCTCCAGCAACAACGGCCGCCGTGGCAGGAACAAAGGGAAGGCCAAGGTTAACGAGGGCGCTGGGCCCTCCAACCACGCCGGCGGTAGCTCCTCCAACAGTCGCCCGCCGCCTGCCCCTGCTCCACCGGCTCCCTCTGCACACCCGTGGACTGGCATGGTGCACGCCTGGCCCATGCCGTGGCGTCCCCATGCCCCCGGCGCCGGCATCCTCGGCCCTCGCCCGGGACCGCCCCACGCCTTCGCCGGCACCGCTGCACACTATGGCGCCAACCCCTACGGCGTCGCTCCGTACGGATCGGCTCCTTATGGCGCTCCCTCCGGCTCCACCTCTGCTGCACCACCGCCCGCTCCACAGTGGGACCAAGCTGCGCTCATCCAAGCTCTCAACGCCATGAACCTGCAGCAGCATCAGCCCATCCCTGGATCGGACTGGTACCTCGACACGGGTGCTTCCTCGCACATGGCGTCCTCGTCCGGTATGCTCTCTTCCTCACGACCCTGTTCTTCTTCCCGCATTGTTGTTGGCGATGGCTCTTCACTGTCAGTAACGCACATGGGACACTCCTCCATCCAAACCTCCCACTCACCCCTCTCCCTCCGTCGTGTTCTCGTGTCTCCCAACCTCATCAAAAACTTACTCTCTGTTCGTACTTTGTGTCGTGATAACCCAGTTAATGTTGAGTTTGATGATCGTGGTTTTTCTGTAAAGGATCGAAGGACGAAGAAGGTCATCCTCCGATGTGATTCAGACGGGGACCTATACCCTGTCGTCGCACCCTCCACCCACCACGCCTTCGCTGCCGTCGCCCATAACCTCTGGCATCAACGCCTCGGCCACCCCAACCACGACACACTGACGCGCGTGCTTCGCCTCACCGCCCCGGATCTTCCCAGCACGCACCAAAGCACCTGTATCTCCTGTCAGTTCGGCAAAAGCACTAGGCTTCCGTTTTCCGATTCAGACCATGTATCGTTGTTTCCTTTTCAGTTAGTGCACTGTGATGTCTGGACATCCCCTGTTCTCAGTGTGTCAGGTTGTAAATACTACCTTGTTTTGCTTGATGATTATAGCCATTTCGTTTGGACATTCCCGCTACGATGTAAATCAGATGTCTTGCCTACTATTCGCACCTTTCACACATTTGTTCAGTGTCACTTTAACCTGTCCATTCTGACACTGCAATCTGACAATGGCCGCGAGTTCGACAGTCAGCTCGCGGGCTCCTTCCTCTCCTCCCATGGCATCGTGCTCCGAATGTCTTGTCCCTACACCTCCCCGCAGAATGGCCGCGCTGAGCGTGCCCTCCGCACCCTAAACGACATCTCCCGCACGCTTCTCTTGCATGCTGCCATGCCATACGAGTACTGGGCAGAAGCCCTGAACACTGCCACGTTCTTACTGAATCGCCGGCCATGCCGCCCGCGCCACAACCTGACGCCGTTCTTCCTCCTGTACGGCACACACCCAGACTACACTGCCTTGCGTGTCTTTGGCTCACTGTGCTTTCCAAACACCACGGCCACCACCATGCACAAACTCGCGCCGCGCTCCGCCGCGTGCATTTTCCTTGGCTATTCCCCTGACCACAAAGGCTACCGATGTCTCAATCCGCACACTGGGCGCGTGCTCGTCTCACGTCATGTCACTTTCGACGAAAGCGTCTTCCCGTTTCGTCAACGCGACATCTTCTTCCCCACACCCACTGTCGCTGACGATCTCGACTATGTGCCACCTCCCATCCTTTGCCAGCCCGTGCCCGCTGCTCTCTCCAGCATGCCGCCCGGCTCGCCCTCACCACCCTGCACCTCCCCTCCAACTACGGCGGGGTCGCCCACAGCCCCTCCCTCAACCCATCGCTCGCCATTGCCCACGCCCTCACCTAGACCAGCACCACAGCGCCCACTTCGTGTTGCCCCTACAGCTCCCACACACACAATGATCACCCGCGCACAGGCCGGCACGTTCAAACCCAACCCAAAATATGCCCACATCACCACTTCCGACACACCCACCATATCCCCCATTCCCAAGTCCGTGCGCTGTGCTGTACGTGATCCCCATTGGCTAGCTGCGATGCAGGATGAATACAGGGCCTTGATGGAGAACAGGACATGGACGCTGGTGCCGCGCCCCGCCGGCGCCAACATTGTCACGGGCAAGTGGCTCTTCCGGCACAAGTTTCGCGCCGACGGCACTCTGGAGCGCTACAAGGCGCGTTGGGTCGTGCGTGGCTTCTCCCAGCGCCCCGGGATCGACTTCGACGAGACATTCTCGCCGGTGGTCAAGCCGGCGACCATCCGCACGGTGCTCGCCATCGCTGCCTCCCGTCAGTGGCCTGTTCACCAAATGGACGTTAACAACGCCTTCCTCCATGGGCAACTCGCCGAGCGTGTCTACTGCCAGCAGCCCGCTGGCTTCGTCGACGATCAACGCAAGGATCATGTCTGCCTCCTCGACAAATCCTTGTACGGACTCAAGCAAGCTCCGCGGGCATGGTTCGATCGCTTCGCCAATTTTCTTCGGACACTTGGGTTCGTCGCGGCTCGCTCCGATCCATCGCTCTTCATCCTCACCAGCGATGCCGGCGCAGCCTACCTACTGCTCTATGTGGATGACATCGTGCTCACCGCTTCCTCGCCTGCGCTCCTCCGACAACTACAAGCTCGCATGTCTGCTGAATTCTCCATGAAGGACCTCGGCGAGCTTCATTACTTCCTCGGCATCAGCGTCACTCGCGACGCTACTGGCTTCTTCCTCTCCCAACGGAAGTACGCGGATGAGTTGCTTGATCGCGCCAACATGACCAAGTGCAAGACGGTGACCACACCCGTGGACACCCACTCCAAGCTCTCCGCCAGCGCTGGTTCGCCGGTGTCTGACCCCTCGGAGTATCGCAGCCTGGTGGGCGCGCTTCAGTACGTGACGCTGACAAGGCCTGACCTCTCCTACGCGGTGCAACAGGCCTGTCTCCATATGCACGACCCACGGGAGCAACATCTAGCACTCGTCAAAAGGATCCTGCGCTACCTTCGCGGCTCCTCGTCCTACGGCCTTCACATACTTCGCTCGCCGTCGCTCGAGCTGACGGCCTACTCCGACGCGGACTGGGCGGGCTGTCCCGACACGCGCCGCTCTACCTCAGGCTATGCGGTGTTCCTCGGTGACTCACTCGTGTCCTGGTCGTCCAAGCGGCAGCCAACTGTGTCGCGATCCAGCGCGGAAGCCGAGTACCGCGCCGTCGCCAACGCCGTCGCCGAATGCTGCTGGCTCCGTCAACTCCTCGGCGAGCTCCACGTCGTCGTGCCCAAGGCCACCGTTGTCTACTGCGACAATATCTCCTCCGTCTACATGGCTGCCAACCCCGTTCATCATCGGCGCACGAAGCATATCGAGCTTGACATCCATTTCGTTCGCGAAAAGGTGGCGCTTGGACAACTTCGTGTTCTGCATGTGCCCACGACACAGCAGTTTGCCGACGTGATGACGAAAGGACTGCCCACACCGGCGTTCCAGGAGTTCCGGTCCAGCTTGTGTGTCCGGCCACCGGACGCCACAGCTGCGGCGGGGTGTTAGCGATCATGGTCTTGACCAGGTCTTGTACATGCAGTTTCGTCAGCGCATGCACGTCGCCCACTCCGGCCACCTCGCGCACGACGCGCCACTCTGTAAACTGCACATGTTGTAACACTATAAGTACAGATGCAATACATCGAGCAGCACCTAAGGTGCATTATTGCTTCGTTCTCTGTTTGTCTTCACCAACCTTATTAACCGACCCGTACATGACTTCCTAAACTGAACCGACACAACTAGCTAGTATAACCCTGGCCGCACACAAACAGCAAACCGGACCAGGACATGACTCTTACCTAAACTAACACGTGCTACTACCTAAGCTAACCTGAAACGACCCGGACAGATCACACGAAAGACCATAGGAAATTAACCCAAACTTTTCTACTTCCTCCGATTCATATTACTTGATGCTAATATAGATGTATGTAGACATATTTCAGTTGTAAATACATCTATTTTAGCATCAACTAATATAGATCGGAGGGAGTACTTTAGATTATTCCAACATCCACCTCCCCCACCACCATCATGAGGCAGCGGAGGTGGTGAAGATGGTGGCATCAGCCATCACTCGGCCTGCTCCACGGTACTAGACGCTCCAAGTCTACGAGACATTATGGGCGCGTTTGGTAGCCTGTATGACATCCTTGCAACACTGGCGCGGCGAGATGGGCCTCCCTGCGCGTCGCGAACTGGCTATGGGTCATGAAAGGCGGGTCGTTTGGTAGCCTGTGCGACCTTTTGCGCGCTGGAGAAGGAAGTCAGACACCATCGTTTGGTTGCATATTTCCAGCCCAACTTGCACGCAGGAAAACAGGAATCGGCTGTTTGGTTGCTCAAATCACAGTTTCATATCCTTACCACAATTCAAATAGGATGATATTACCATGTCATAGCATGTTACATACGATCAGAGACCACTCAGAAGAACAAGATCCTCACAATCACCACGATGAGGAAGGCGATGTAATCTTTGACCCGGCTGGGATGTACCTCCGGTGGTGCTCCTTGTAGATCATGTTGTAACATCCCAAATTTTAAAAACAAAGAGAAAAGGAATTTCCTTTTTCCAAAAATGAGAACCAACAAAAACTTTTCTTACATAGAGTGCTATGCATAGTGCTCATACCTAATACTTGTGTATTTCCATGATTGTTTGTTTATTACTTTGAACCTATTTCCAAAACCCTAAAATCCTAACCATCTCAAAACAAAGTGGATCAAATATGAGAAACTAAGATAAAATTAAAAAAAATACATATGTGGGCAATTAGCCCTAATATATAAATCTTGACCCCTACCTTTCTTACTTGTCTAAATGGTGGTAAACCATTGTAGACCCCACCAAACCCTAAACCTCACCCCTTTTATCACCATCCTTTAAAAACAAAATAACAAGAAAGGATGAAAACTAAGAAAAAGGCCTAGGGAAGCCTATGGCTATTTTTGCAAATGCTAAACTTTGCTTTGTCTACCTTGTGTAGATGATTTCAAATACCTCAACCAACTCAACCTAGTACTTAACCACCAATCCAAGTGGGAAACAAAAATAAACTAAACATATGCATAGAGGCATATGTGGCACTTAGCCATAATATCAATTCTTGACCTATGCACCCACACTTTCCCCAAATGGTTTGAAACTCTTAGCAAACCCAATCTAACCCTAAAGAGATCCTCACACATGCCCAATTGGATCAAGAGAACCAAAATGGAAAAATAAGAAAAATCCAATTCCACACACACATGTGCTTATGGACATTTTGCAAATCTTGGACCTAGACCAATTTGGCCTTCACCATTAGTGCATAATGTTACTAAACACTTTTTACAACTTTTGGAATCAAAGAAACTCAAATCAAATCAAATTTGAACTCAATTTGTGATCACATGCAATGATGGTCAAATCTGCCATTTGCAATCTGGTCACTACTTTGAGCCCCTGCATTTCAAGTTTTTCAAACCAAACAATTCCAATTCTTTGCACATCATCCAAGTACACATCAATGTGAACAACTTTGGTAAAGACCACCATATCAAATTCATCTTGGATCAAAAACTATGCTCATGCAAAGTTGAGACTTTTTAGCATTTTCAACAATCTCACACTTTGCAAATTTTGCAATTCTTTTATTTTTAAAATTCCACCACCACCTTTGAGTGTCTCTGGTCATTTGCAACCAAACCAAACCATCCATTTTCAAATTTTGGAACTACATTGCATAGACCAAATTTGGCAAGAATTTGAAATTTGCAAATAGGCATCAATCTCAAACACTATTTGCAATAGTGTATGGCCCAACCTTGAGCACCACTTGACCCTCTCATATCCCCTGGTCCCCTCCAGCACCAGTGCACCTAATTGGAACCCTAGCAATAGCCAAACCTAGCCATGGCAAGGCCATGCCGGCCATGTCACCCTTGGACATGCCAACCCTAGATCCTCCCCTCTCTAGCTCGACCAACCCTGTCCCTCTGCTCCCCTGGCTCCCCTCAACACGCCTGTGCCCGCCATTGCCGGAGAGGAGGTCCCCAGTGCTGGCACACGTCGCGCCCAGGACTGCCCAGGCCATGCCGATCACGGCGTGGGCGCGCCCACAGACGCGCTTCGGCCACCTGTCTCCCCGACGAACGGCGCCTCCCCCGGACCCCATTCCTACACGCTGAGCTTCGCCGCCGCACCACGAACCCGCTGGACACGCGCCCGTGCCCTCGCGCAGGTTTTCGCCGTCGACATCGTCGCCGTCTCACCGCGCCCGTGCCCTCGCGCAGGTTGTCGCTGACATCGTCGCCGTTTCACCGCGCCCGTGCCGCACGGCATCGACGTCGTTAGCACTCACCCGACCGTCCCCTACCTCGCTAGCAGGCTCCATAGCTTCGCCTCGACCTCACCTACCTAGCGCCGCCCTCGCCTACCCCTCTCGCTCGCCGGAAACGCCGCGCCCTTGTCGACATAGCCGCAGACCCCCGGCCACCTCGAGCTCCTATAAAGGGAGAGCCCCTCCTCCTCAATTGAGCACACCAGTCGCCTCCCCTCCCTCCTCTGAGCCTCCTCGCACATTCTCCGCTCCACATTGCTCGCCACCGCCGCCCAATTCCAACCTCGCTGCCCGTGAGCCGCCGCAGATCAAGCCAACGCTCTAGTCCATCCCCGGAGCTCCCACGACCACCGTTGAGCTCGCCGTCGTCTGCAACGCCGCTCGGCATCAACGCCGCCGCTCGCCGGACTCCCTGCTCGCCGTCGACCCCCTAACCTCGCCGCGCCCGTAAGTCCCTCTCGTCGATGACGACGACGACCCACGGCCGTGCGATCGCCTTTTGATCCAACGGCCCACCTCCTCCCGTACCGATTCGGTGATAACAACCCACTGACAGGTGGAGCCCATTGTCGGGCGGCCCGTTGCGCGCTGCAGCGTAGCTGGGCCGGCCCGTTAGGCTTTTCCCGCGTGGCATGTTAATTCAAAATTGGTTTAAATCAAATCTGTTAAAATGCAAACTGGTGTCCAATTCAAATTCAAATGGTTTCAAATCTACTGCACCAAATTCAACAAACTTTATATCTTTGGAAAGCCTAGGAAATTATCTCAACAACCACCTTTGGTCTCACAATGAATTTCTTTGTAGAATAAATATGACAAAATAACAAGTCAGATACTTTTACAACTTCAAACAATTATTAAAAATCAACCAAAAATGATAGTAAGTTGATTTCAACTCACATAGCTCACATTTCACTTACACTAATGGTTTCTGCAAAAATATGCTATGGTTACTTTGAGTGATCATGGCCTAGTTTAAATAAAGGACTATATGGCTGTTTTAGTCAAATGATATTGTCCAAAACTATTATATAAATTGTATGAGAGGTTTGCTCTCATTTAAATCTTGTCCCAAGTACTTTCATATGGAGTTGTGACCCTGGTCTAATTACTCTCACATGGAATTAGTTGGTGATATTAAATCCTAAGTGGTAGTGTTAAATTGTATGAGGTACTTTGCCTCATTTAAATCATTTTCCCAAATGATGATTATGAATGGTTGGCCTTGGTCAACAATGGTTCATGTATCATACATTTGGGGAGATTAAATCCTAACAAGATTCAATGAGAGGAAATTATTTCCTCAAAGACTTAAATAGAAACCTTAAAGTAATATTTATAATGAGAGGAAATTATTTTTCTCTTAATAAGAAAACAAAGCCAACTCACATGCTAGTAAGTGTGGAATGCTAGGATAGTTGTGTGAAACCATTGTGTGTGCTTAGTATAGCTCTTGAACCTTGTTTGGTGATTGCTACTTGATAACCCACAAGTATAGGGGATAGC
>NC_061509.1:32300696-32354973 GCF_022539505.1 Lolium rigidum
CAGTCACACAGTGACACAAAGGTTAATTAACTTGGGCCAAAACTTAACCTGGTGAAATTTATATTGGGCTACGAACCAAGGAGCACGACGAGGCTGTACCGGCTCCGGACCCACCACCAAAACGAACGGCTGAGATCTCCCGGGCGCAGGATCAGACGGTAGCACGCGGGTCTCCGTCCCGGATTACTCTGCGAGATCCGACACGCTCCCTGCTCCGCTGTCCTGCCTCCCCGCTCTCCTCGGCTCGCCTTGACGCGAGATCGGGAGGAAAAAAAACCCAAAACCCTAGCCCACGTCGCCGGCGGCGAGATGGCCGTGAACGAGGAGACCTCCGTCTACGTCGGCGGCCTGCCCTACGACGCCGACGAGGAGATGCTCCGCCTCTACTTCGAGCCCTGCGGCACCATCGTCTCCGTCAAGGTAATGAACTCGCCCACCTCCGTTTTGCTCCCCGCTTCTCCTTGTTAGCCCTCTCCCTTCGAGCTGCCCGGTGCTGGGGCTGGCGTGATGGGTCGTTTGGGAGTGCGATTATTTCCGTGTACTTTCGGGCGAAAAAAAATGTTTTTTTTGGTTTTAGGGTTTCGTTCTGCTGCCGCCGCCGCTTCGATGCGGTAGCATGGGCCTGCAAGGTTCTGTGGTTCAGAGTGGGGCTTTTATGTATGTCATTTTGATTCGATTACGTGCAAATGAGGGCGCATGGAGTGGTGGGATAGAGTTGATTCTGGAAGAGCTCCACTACTGGATAAGAGAGGACTTTGCCTCACTAAGGACGAAATGGAAAGACGGAGGTGCAGATGTAGTGTTTGCTCTTTTGGTGCTTAAGTCGGTGTCAATTGCGTTCCAGGTACCAGTTTCTTGTTTTGTGTGGTATTCCTATCCTAGGAGGGGGCTCGCTTGGATTTCAGGTATTTGATTTAATGCCTACAAGTCTGGATTTGGAATACCGTTCAAGTGAATCTTAGATATCAAGGCATGGATTTCAGGGCATTATGATCTAGTTTGTGAATATGACCGTGTGGCAGGTGTAATATTTTCCGCAGGCCAAAATCATTACCGTGTGGCGGGTGTAATCTTTTCCGCAGGCCAAAATCATTATTAAAGCTGGTTTACAAAACTTAAAGTTTGATCTTGCCTATTTAAGTCCCATCATCACACATGTGCACAAAATAACAATAACAATAACTCGTAAAAGAAGCCTGATTTGGAGGTCATGATTCTGGCACCGTTATCGCTATTTTCCACATTCTCCTATTTAAACCCAAATCTTTGGGTACATCCCTTTCCTTCAAATCTCTTTTGGTTGAGCCCTGACTCTCCTTATACAGTCGACAGTAAAATTTAGCTATCCACCTGAGCATTTGGATTTTGGAGTTCTCCTTATGCCCAAACCATATCGCACAGTGTTGCTTTTCGTCAATTGTCGTCATTGTGATTTTGGTTGTTCCTTGTATGACCGCAAATTCACGATAGCATATGCATCTCAGTTAAACGCTTCTGCGGAACTGTTGTCCTTTAGTAGGCCAACATTCTGCGCCATACAAGATCACATGCCATAATTGGCTATGATTTTTTTTTGCTTGTTTGCTTTGAGTTGTTAGAATTTAATGATTCGGTTTTCCTTGAAGTGGTTCCTTGTGATATGATCAATGGGAGATCGAGATTGTGCGTGCAATTAGACACCATTGTTTCCTGATCAATTTGTGCATTGCAAATTGCAGGTGATAAATGACCAGAGAGTCAGGGGCAAGTGTTATGGGTTTGTTACGTACACTCACCCTAAGGCTGCTCAGCGTGCTATCATGCAAATGGATGGCAAGGTATAGTTCATATATGGAACTTTAACGCCTATGTTTCTTTCTCTTGTATTGAGTATTTTGTTGTTCGGAACAGCAAATAGGTAATCGTGCTGTTAGAGTAAATGAAGTGCGGACAAGAGTTGACAACCGTGAGTTTGGGCGTGATAGTTTCCGTCGGGATCCTATAAGAGATGGAAGGGATGGATACTGGGACAGAAGGGATAGGGAGAGGAGTTATGATCGTCACCGCGATAGAGATCCCTACCATGACAGGGATAGTGATAGACCTCGCGACCATGGTAGGGACAGATATGATGAGCGTGGGGGATTTGATCAAGATATGGACTATTCCATGGATCGAGATCATGAAGGAGATGAAAGGCGTGCTAGAGACCATTATCGGGGAGACCATGATCGTCCAGTGGAGGCACGTAATGTGGATTCTGATAATGAAAGAGAGAAGGAAAATTCAAAAGGCTATGATAGTGAAAGAGATAAAGACAAGGAACAGCCACCAAGGAAAAGGTTCAGGTATTACTTTTTCATAGTTATGATATGTTAACAGGAACTATGTTAATATTGCTAAGTTGCTAACCATGAGCTTGTTGGGAGTGAACAAGATCATTACTTCTTAGTTATAGGAAAAAAGTTCTGTGGCCATGAGACTTATTGAAATATTAAGACCCTAGTTGAATAGCTGCAGAGTTGCAACACCTCCTTTGGGAATTACATTTCATTATCCTTCTAAATAATAAGACACTATATAGTAACTTTGAACAGTGTAGGTGGATAATATCCATACGGTACCATGCATTCGTCTTATTATGTACATTAAGTTCTTTGGATAGTGTAATTTTACATTGGCAAGCTTACAGATTGTTAGCTTACTCAAAATGTATGTTGATCTGGCTCAATGTTTAGATTGCTTTAATTTGCTTAAATGCATGCCATTAGTCAAACCATCACCATTAATAGAATCTAACAACCAGCTCTTGCACATGTGGTCTTTTATTGTTGATTTGTATTTCTGTTCGTGGTAGAGCACAAATTAGTTTGATACCCCCTCCATTCCATAATTCTTCTCGTGGTTTTATTTTAAATTTGAACCAAAACCACAACAAGAATTATGGAACAGATAGAGTACTTAACTAACCGTACTATGATGACCAAGAATGACAATGTACAACTCCAAATCGACGTAATGGACTTGATTATGCTGACAAGGTGTTACAAATGCTTTATGTTTATGGTATATTAATCATGAAAAACAAGTGATCTGCTTCACTAAGATAGCAATAATGGATCTGGACCCATGGTACTTGTTTTGGACAATAAAAATACTTTAGTTCTTTGATATATGAAATTTGGCAGCCCAATATAACTAAATAAATTATTAGTAAAATATTCTGCATGTTTATTTTGTTTATTATACTTTCCTTGACAAGTGTGACAGTCTGAAATGTCACATGAGTTTTGACTTCTAAAATGTGATGTGCTTTCATTTGCTGGTTTCTGTTTCTGCAAAACCATAATCTTTAGGCATGCCACATGTTTAGTTGTGGAGTACTAAAGAGATCTTTTTCTGGATTAGATGTTCACTTTCATATCTTTTCGTGCAGCCGTCCGAAAGCTCGTGATAGCAGAGAGATTTCAAGTTCCAGTGATGATCTTCATAATGATGTAAATGCATCTGTCCTTGTTCTATGCTATTTTGAATGGGCCATCCACAAGTTTTCGTGACTCTCGCGACCTGCTCTCAGTTGCTTGTTTTGGTAAATTTGAACATCTACCTTACCTTTGTGTGCTTGTATTAGGTAAAACACCAGCTGGACAAGGCCATTCAGATGCATGAGGATCTTGAAAATGAGGTACTCCATTTTCGTAAAGTGTATACCATCTCAAGAGAGTCAGTCTAAGCTGTAACTGTGTAAGCTAATATGAATTCGTTTCTACATAGGATCTGTTTGACCAAAAAATTCTACATTCCTTAAGTAGGAATAGACAGCCAACAAAATCCTAAGCATTAAATATGCTAGACCCTGTGTACTCAGTAAGCGAATGCCTTATATCATGTATTCAGGTTGACGCATACTAGTTGCTTACTTATGGTTGCCTTTACAACTGTTATATTATTTGTTCACTTCAGAAATTTATCCGGCACAACAACACAGTATGAATCAATGACGATAGACCGACAATGGCATTAGATTGAACGATATTAGGAGCTGCTTTGTTATTATTTGCATTTCATTTTAGAAAGATAAATGTCAATGCTGTTGTTTGCAGGTTTCTCAGATCAAAGATAAGGTTACAAGCAAAGAACACCACATTGCAGATTTGCAAAAGAAATCTCTGGTAATTGTTTACCTGATATTGGAATATTTATTTTTGTATAACTTGCCTTATTCTCATTTGAGCTAGTGGGTGCCAAATTGTGAGGACTGTTTTAAAAAAAATTCTTAAAAAAATGCAGAAGTTAGAGGAAGAGCTGGCTGCTGCACGTAAAGTTTCGTCAGAGCGACAATTGGTTGTCACAAAGGTATGTGTGCTTGTTGTGTTCACTGGTTAGCTGCTGCTTTTATGAAGATGAGCAAATCAAGCAATTGACTTCATTGCAAAATTGTACGCGTGCAGCTGTACAAATGTTTTCTTCAACTTCAGGACTTCAATGAAAGGGCCAAGAATGCTGAAAATGATCTCAAGGTTTTTTCCCCAGCATATTTGCTTGTTGTGTTATATGGTTTCAGTAGTGTGTTAATAAGCTGGCTGCAGCTTTTACAGTTGCCAGTTATTACAAGCACCGATTTTCACTCTGTTCACATATCACAGGCTCTCGTTGATTCTGCGATGGCTGAGATCGACATGGCTGAAGATGCCACGACCAAAGACGGTTCAGGGTACGAGAACGGTGTGGCCTGAAGACCTCTGTGTTTTGAGCCGGAAATACCTTGATTAATTGATGCCATCAAGACCTATCCGTCCTGAGTACCTGTCTGACTTGTGTCCGTCTGTAATGTAAGCTGCCCTTAGTATGTCAATCAGCGCAATTATTTAAGTTTGAGAATCTCTTCGTAGGCTGGCCATAACATTCTGGTGGATGCTGTTCAGAAATTTCCCCGAAGTATTTGCGGTTTAAGCCCTTTATTTGAGCGGCAGGCTAACACTACCTAATGTGTACCAGTAGAGACAAAACCGTCTCTAACTAAAAATGATGAAGTAAAAATGGCGCTGCTAGGGTACATGTGCTCTTAGGTTTGGTGTACCCCTGATACTAGAAAACTCTGAAACATTGCTAAGTTGAGGATAGGTCGTGAATATTACCAAGAGCAGTTGACGATACTATAAGTCATAAGATTTGAATCCAGATTGAAAATACATAACTGTACATAGTTGATATAAAATGTAGATATATTCCCTCAAAACTGAAATATAAATAAAATTGGTGTTTGAAATTTTCAACAATGAGTTAAGGTTTAGGCGTGAACGGTTGCGCTTCAGTCTTGCTCTTTACCCTCCATCGACAAAGACCTTGAAGTCCATTGCAAGCTTTCCATCCAGTATCCTCAATTACCAGAGCTGGCTATCCATCCTTGACTAATGACTAGACCTGACACCCCGTGAACTGATCTAAGTTGGAGTACGTACTACATCCCGTCCTTGGCTCCTTGCTGCCGCCTTTATTGTCTTTGGCACCGGAGGCGCAAGCCCTTGTTGACTTATACCAGTACCTGATGTCTCGGCGCGATGCTGTACTACCTAGCAAAGGAACCAGGATGACTGACGTACTTGGCGGTGACGCGGTCGTGGAGAAGAAGCGTCGCTGACTGACTGTAGTGTTGCTCCTGATTACCTAGAGATTCAGTCGTTTTAAATGCTAATCAAAGTGATTATTAAGTTAAATTGCCTATTTGTAGAGGATTGGAATCACAAGCGAGATTCAGTTCTGATTTTTGTAATCCACCATGAAATCTGGGATTTTTTTACAGTCTGAATATGTGACAAGTACTGAAGTACAACGTCGGATAGCAACAGTAGCTGTATTTCATATATCGGCCAGAAGATGCTGTCCCAGCTAAAGAAAAGGGTCCCCATTTTTTACAAAAGAAATTTATTAATATTGCGATGACAATACTACCCAGCCGAAAGACGTTCATGATGCACACAACCAAAACAAAAATAAAAAAGGCCCATAATCTCGTAACAACATCACACCAACCACCACCAAAGACAACACCCGAAATAGAAAAAAAGTTCTCCAAAAAGTGACACCATCAAAAAGAAACAGTACAACTATACAAGCGCTGTTATCGCCGATCCCAGATCTTAGCTAGACTATTTGATTTCTACACAATGCTGTTTCAGTGTCACGACCCAATATTTTTCGTAATATTCGATAACATTGCATGATAATAACATATGAAATGTATATGCCATGAATGTGAATTCGAGAGCTACTGTCCACAAATGCCGCCACTAATCGATGTTTCACCTACATGGCTGACTTGAGCTGCCAGGCCACACGTACGTACATAAACCCCTCGGCCCCAGCAAGCCAAGTGTAAAGCCGCAAGCCGCAGATCGGCAGATGGACGGTCGCGATGAGCCCCATGCCCGGGCTGGACGGCAGCGGGCGGCCGGTCCGACAAGAGCGACCTGAAGAGGTCAAGCCGTTGTGGCGCCGGGAAGGTCAAACTGTGCACGCTGGAGACGAGACCGCCCAATAAAGAAAGAAAGCTGCGTACTTGTGTCACAGGACCTAGGAGCAGTAACCATGCTATGCAATGTCGCGCCACCCTCGCCAAACCTGGATTACCGCGTTCCGATCAACCTCGCTAGCTAAGCGAGGCGGACGGCGCGAGGGCGCAGGTATTTATACTTCCTGCCCCGGCCTTCTTCCTCCTCAGACACTAACGATCCAACTCCGCTTTCCTCTAACCCTCCATGAGAGCGAACATCACGAGCTCGAGGTAGGAGTGTTGGCAAGAGGAGGTGGAGGGAAGATACAATCGTACTACAGACCAAGGAGTAAAGGAGATCAACAAGCCACAGCAACTTACTGAAGGAGGAAGGATCATCCATGGAGATCGTGAGGATGGGGAGCTCGGCGGGCGGGAGCGCGCGGCGGACGGCATCGTCGTGGCGGGGCGCGTCGGGGAGGAGCGACGTGTTCGGGAGGTCGGCGCGGGAGGAGGACGACGAGGAGGCGCTGCGGTGGGCGGCCATCGAGAGGCTCCCGACCTACGACCGCATGCGCAAGGGCATCCTCCTCCCCGGCGCCGTCGACGACGTCGGCGGGGCCGGGCGGGAGGTGGACATCCTGGGGCTCGGGCTGAGCGAGAGGAAGAACCTCATCGAGCGCCTCATGCGCACCGCCGAGGAGGACAACGAGCGCTTCCTCCTCAAGCTCCGCGACCGGATGGAGCGGTACGATGAATGAGCTTCCTCGTCACTCCACTTCTCTTCATCCATTTATTTATGAGCACAAATGACACTGACAAACATTTCTAGTAGAGTATCAGAAACTGTTTGATGCTGCAGCGCAAAATTCTCTGTTTCTTAAAAATGTTTCCCTTTTCTTTTTTTATGTTTGCAGAGTTGGCATCGACAACCCGACAATCGAGGTGCGGTTCGAGAACCTCAACATCGACGCCGAGGCGTACGTCGGCAACAGGGGCATCCCGACGTTCACCAACTTCTTCTCCAACAAGATCATCGTATGCATTTTTTTCCGTAACAACCGAAAGGTTCAGTACATGATGTCGAGTGGTTTCAGCTTCAGTTTCTGAATCTCGTGAGATTCTTTCCATCCTTCAGGACGTGTTGAGCGCTCTACGCATTGTTTCCAGCGGGAAGAGGCCCATCTCGATCATCCACGACATCAGCGGAGTCGTAAGACCCGGCAGGTGAGTGAGGAATCAAGAACTGTTCTGTTTACACGATCTCACATTTCGCCTGTAGAGTGTAGTTGTAATCATGCGGAGTTTGTTCGATCAGGATGTCATTGCTGCTTGGTCCCCCTGGGTCTGGGAAAACTAGCCTGCTCCTAGCCTTGGCAGGGAAACTGGATTCGACACTCAAGGTACTACATCTTCACATCCTTCTTGATTCTTAGTAGTTTTTCCCTTTCCGGCAGAAATAAGATTATTCAGGGAAGATAAAGTTGTGAGCTGTAATATTGATGAATTTGAATTGCAAATGTTCAGGTGTCAGGGAGAGTGACCTACAATGGGCATGACATGGATGAGTTCGTCCCACAGAGGACATCGGCATACATCGGGCAGCACGATCTCCACATCGGCGAAATGACGGTGAGGGAGACACTGGCCTTCTCTGCAAGATGCCAAGGAGTCGGAACCCGTTACGGTATGTTACACTTGCACTGTGAAGTGAAAAGGATGATTATTCACATTGTGTATAGTGATTCTTATGGTAGTTTCATATTTACAGACATGCTTGCTGAACTCTCAAGAAGGGAGAAAGAAGCCAACATTAAGCCAGATCCTGATATTGATGTTTACATGAAGGTGGGGTGCATTTCATTTGTAGCAAAGTCCTTGCTTATTCTGAATTAGACAAGATTACCCTTTTGAATGGAACAGAAATGAGCAAGAGTTACTCAAGTTATTTATTCTACTGCTCTGTCCAAACAGGCCATCTCTGTGGAAGGTCAAGAAAGTGTTATCACAGATTACATCCTCAAAGTGAGTGCCATATATAACATGAAAAGGAAGCCAGAGAAATGGATATACCTCTAACCATACTTGCATTTCTCGTGCAGATTTTGGGTCTGGAAATTTGCGCAGATACAATGGTTGGTGATGGCATGATCAGAGGCATCTCGGGAGGACAAAAGAAGCGTGTGACAACAGGTATGTGCGATATGCAGTTAAGGAAAGCACAAAATTGGCCTTTTGATCATGGCAGTAAAATCTGATCTCTCAAATCCTTGAATTTGCGTAGGTGAGATGCTTGTCGGGCCAGCGAAGGCACTGTTCATGGATGAAATCTCCACCGGTCTGGATAGCTCCACGACGTACCAGATCGTCAACTCCCTCAGGCAATCTGTCCACATCCTCGGCGGCACAGCATTGATCGCACTGCTTCAGCCTGCACCTGAAACGTACGAGCTCTTCGATGACATTGTTCTGCTCACTGAGGGGAAAATCGTGTACCAGGGTCCTCGAGAAAATGTTCTCGAGTTCTTTGAGGCCATGGGATTCAGATGCCCTGAGAGGAAAGGTGTTGCAGACTTCTTACAAGAAGTAAGTGATCCACCTGAGTTCTTTGTGCTGAATCTTGGGACTAGAAACTCCATATTTGACAGTGTTCATTGTGATATCACAGGTTACATCTAGGAAGGATCAACACCAGTACTGGTGCCGAAGTAACGAGCCATATCGATACATCTCGGTCAACGATTTCACAGAGGCATTCAAAGCCTTCCATGTTGGCCGTAAGATGGGCTCGGAGCTCAGGGTGCCGTTCGACCGATCCAGGAACCATCCGGCTGCACTCACGACTTCGAAGTTTGGTGTCAGCAAGATGGAGCTTCTGAAGGCTTGCTTCTCTAGGGAGTGGTTGCTGATGAAGAGGAACTCGTTCGTTTACATCTTTAAAGTAGTCCAGGTATGCGTCTTGCTCCTTGGAAGTCCTCCTTAATCCTGAATTTCGATAGGAAAGCCTCGTGAAAGTTCCATGTTTGTACCAGCTCATAATCCTTGGGACCATCGCGATGACTGTATTCCTGCGTACCAAGATGCACCGGGACAGTGTCGAAGATGGAGTGATCTTCATGGGTGCGATGTTCCTTGGCCTACTCACACATCTGTTCAATGGATTCGCGGAGCTCGCTATGAGCATTGCAAAGCTGCCCATATTCTATAAGCAGAGGGACCTGCTCTTCTATCCATCATGGGCATATGGATTGCCTACATGGGTGCTCAAGATCCCAATATCATTCTTGGAATGTGCTGTGTGGATCTGCATGACTTACTATGTTATCGGCTTCGATCCAAACATCGTAAGGTTCTTCCGCCATTACCTGTTGCTTGTACTGATCAGCCAGATGGCATCCGGTCTCTTCCGGGTTCTTGCTGCATTGGGAAGAGAGATGGTCGTTGCAGATACGTTTGGGTCATTTGCTCAGCTTATTCTTCTGATTCTCGGTGGCTACTTGATAGCTAGAGGTACGTTGAATCTCCATTCAGCGATTTTCGTGTCACTTATCAAGACTATCGTGCTGAGTTCTCTTTCTGCAGATAACATCAAGGCATGGTGGATTTGGGGCTACTGGTGCTCCCCTCTGATGTATGCCCAGAATGCTATAGCGGTGAACGAGTTCCTGGGCCATACCTGGCGGAAGGTAATGCAGTGTCTCCTAAGCTCCCGACCACTCTAATTTAGGACAGATTAACTCAAAAACAAATACCAATCTTTGCGCAGGTTGTTGATCCGACCATGAGCACCGACACACTTGGCATACAAGTCTTGAAGGCGCGGGGCATCTTTACCGACCCAAACTGGTACTGGATCGGCGTTGGTGCCTTACTTGGATACATCATGCTCTTCAATGTACTGTTTGTTGTGTTCCTCGACTTACTTGACCGTGAGTACCTTCTTAACCGTGATTCACTGGTCCACCCATCCTAAACATCTTATGTCGGTGCTGACCTCCTTGTAACTACAGCACTTGGAAAGGGTCAAAATGTTGTTTCCGAAGAGGAGCTGAGGGAGAAGCATGTGAATCGCACAGGAGAAAACATAGAGTTGCAGCTTCTTGGAACGGAAAACCGGAATTCACCTTCCAATGGTCAGTAACAATTCTTGCATAAAATGCATCAAGGAAAGCATACCATGATTGCATCCTTGTAACAAGTGTAACAAATGCAGGAAGAGGTGAAATCACTGGAGCTGACACCAGGAATAGGGGAATGGCGTTACCATTTACTGCCTTGTCAATCACCTTTGACAATATCAGATATTCTGTGGACATGCCTCAGGTAAGCATAACCAAGAAGTTCTGCCCCATGTTCAACACCAGCCAGTGCGAATGCCAGATAGTGAACTGATGCACCGATCTTTGACAGGAAATGAAGGACAAAGGTATTAATGAAGACCGGCTATTGCTGCTGAAAGGTGTAAGCGGAGCTTTCAGGCCAGGAGTTCTAACAGCATTGATGGGGGTCAGTGGGGCGGGTAAGACAACTTTGATGGATGTGTTGGCGGGACGGAAAACTGGCGGCTACATTGAAGGAGACATCAGCATCTCTGGTTACTCAAAGAACCAGGAAACTTTTGCCCGGATTGCTGGTTACTGTGAGCAAAATGATATCCACTCTCCACATGTCACTGTTTATGAATCCCTCGTGTACTCAGCCTGGCTTCGACTGTCCCCCGATGTAGACTCGGAGGCAAGAAAAGTAAGTTGAATGAACTTTATTCTGCTAATTGAGAAGCACTAACTCATTGCAAATTTCTCATTGCAACTGATCACAGGAGTACTGAAGTGATTAACTTCATGATTGCAGATGTTTGTGGAACAAGTCATGGAACTCGTCGAGCTGACATCACTGAGGGGAGCCTTGGTCGGACTGCCAGGAGTGAATGGTTTATCCACAGAACAGCGTAAAAGGCTCACCATTGCTGTTGAGCTTGTTGCTAATCCATCCATCATATTCATGGACGAACCAACTTCTGGACTAGACGCAAGGGCAGCTGCAATCGTGATGAGGGCGGTCAGAAACACGGTTGACACAGGAAGAACAGTTGTCTGCACCATCCATCAGCCAAGCATTGACATCTTTGAAGCCTTTGATGAGGTAAGTTGCAGCCAGGATGGCAAAATCATAAGCTGTAGAAGATTGGATGTCTCTCATATGAGCACTCACATGTTATTATTGAACTTGAACAGCTATTTCTGATGAAACGGGGAGGTGAAGAAATATATGTTGGACCCTTGGGACACAACTCATGCCATCTGATCAGTTACTTTGAGGTGAGCCTCAGTACTAACCTACTAAATAGAACACCCAGATTCCAACTTATGGCATGCGTGATAACTTTGTTTGGTGCTCCAAATGCAGGGAATACAAGGAGTGAAGAAAATCAAGGATGGTTACAACCCTGCAACTTGGATGCTAGAAGTGACTACCCTATCTCAAGAAGATGCCCTGGGGGTCAACTTCGCCGAAGTATACATGAATTCTGACCTATACCGGTATGTTCAGTCCCAGAATGATGTTTCAGCTTTTTCAATACTTCTCTCCCATTTCACTGATTCAAATGTATCATGGCAGGAGGAACAAAGCTCTGATCAGTGAACTAAGCACACCTCCTCCTGGATCGACGGACCTGTGCTTCCCAAACCAGTACGCACAGTCCTTCTTCACACAATGTATTGCTTGCCTGTGGAAGCAGCACAAGTCATACTGGAGAAATCCATCATACACTGCGACTAGAATATTCTTCACGATGGTTATTGCCCTCATCTTCGGCACCATCTTCCTGAACCTAGGCAAGAAAGTGTAAGTACCATTGTTAAAGCTCCAACTAAGACCCTGATCCATTATGCCATAATGAGAAACATAAACTAATTTGTACTTTATCTTTCCTTTCAGAGATAAGAGACAGGACCTGTTCAACTCTCTGGGTTCCATGTATGCAGCAGTCATTTTCATTGGAATTCAGAATGGACAATGCGTTCAACCGATTGTAGACGTCGAAAGGACAGTCTTCTACCGAGAAAAGGCTGCCGGGATGTACTCTGCTCTACCCTATGCTTTTGCACAGGTAATAGTCGCCACAATATTTTAATATAAAAGATTGCAGGTTTCTTCCTCCAATTCATGTCTAAGTTCCAACCATGTTAACCATTCAACAGGTTTTCATTGAGATCCCACATGTCTTCCTTCAGACCCTTGTGTATGGTCTGATTGTCTACAGCTTGATTGGTTTAGACTGGGCATTTATGAAATTCTTTTGGTACATGTTCTTCATGTTCTTCACCTTCCTGTACTTCACGTTTTATGGCATGATGGCAGTCGCCATGACACCAAACAGCGACATTGCTGCCATAGTTGCAACTGCATTCTATGCAGTATGGAATATCTTTGCTGGCTTCCTTGTCCCCCGACCAGTAAGTGTCCACGACTAGTTCATTTCTACTATGAAACAGACTCTACATTTCCTCCATACCACCAATGCTAAATTATATGGCTGGCTTGCAGAGGATACCAATATGGTGGAGATGGTACTCCTGGGCATGTCCGGTGGCATGGACTCTGTACGGACTTGTCGCTTCACAGTATGGAGATATCGCAGATGTTAGGCTGGAGGATGGAGAAGCGGTGGATGCTTTCATCAACAGATTCTTTGGATTCAGGCACGATTACGTAGGTTTTATGGCTATTGGTGTTGTAGGCTTCACCGTTCTCTTTGCTTTTGTCTTTGCCTTCTCCATCAAAGTCTTTAACTTCCAAAGAAGATGATAGAAGCCGCCTCAAAACAGAGTCAGCTTTGCTTCAGCTTGCTGCAAAGTGATGGCATTCCGGCATGGGCGAAAGTAAATGAGGAGACAATATACTGATCAGTATTAGTAGTTTCACTCTTAGGCAGCTAACAGTTTTCTTAGGCCAGTTAGTTCAATTTTGTACAGTCTGTAATTAACAGAAAAGGGGCCATTGTAATTTGTAATCATGTAAAATAATACAATGATGAATATTTTCAGAAAGATTGTCTATATTTGGTTCAATTGCTACCTCGAAAAAAGGTTGACGATTGATTATCATGCGCAAGAAGACGGCATGCCTCATATAATGTCAAGAACATAGTGGGAGACTCGACAAATTTCCTTCGAAAACTAGCTTTGGAAACTGATATGATCTTCAATTCTGTTATCTCAACAAATAATATGGCGCAAAGCCTTTTTTTTGTTTCTTCTTTACTGAGAGCTAATTTTCTCAGCAAACATCAAATTGTGTGGCCATAGAAAATAAATTAAAACTGTAGTATATGTTAGACATTATTAGCCTTAAGCTAATCAACATAAGAATCTAATCTCGAATAAAACACCAACTTAAGTTTAGAATTTTTGTGTACCTGAGATGGCCAGCGATAACCTTCTCTGCCTGTTCGTTGCAGGCATGCTGAAAAGGTTTGAGAAGAAGATGACCAGGGGCAGCAGCTTGGTGAGGTGGAGATGTCCTGAACACCGCCGGCACAGCCCTCCCAGTAAGAAGAAAACCAGGTTTATTTTGCCACGCTGGAAACACCGGGTGCTTAGGGGAGAGAACGAGTGCCTGGTTTGGCTTCCATGCTTGATTTTTTCGAATTAAAGGACATAGTCCCCGATTTCATTAATGGAAAATGAAACCAGATAAACAACCACGTTTGAAGTTCCAATCTCCCAGAAATTCACCCACAGAGCACCTACCAGACTAACAAACTTCAGAACCTTTGCTTCCCAGGGAATAGAAAACAGACCTGCTACTACAAACTCCTTTTCCAACTTCCAGGAACATTACAAAACAGGTACCCAAAGACCAAATACATAACCCAACTCTATTCCAAGACAGAACATCAAGCTTGGCCTAGTGTCTACTTTTTTGTATTCCTACCATTACTCTTTCATCTCAAGTTTTATCATCTCATCTCTTTTCTTTTTCTAGTCATTTACTTCAAGTCTAAACACCATCGGCGCCCATCCCTTCTTTTTACTGAAGATTTCAGCTGTCACACGCAGCAGCATCTTGTCCTCTGTGTTGCAAGCCACGTCGACCTCGGATCTGAAGAACAGCCCACGATCCCATCCAGTGAGCGGTTAGAGCAATAACACTAGTCAGATCATAAGGAAAGACATTATTAAAGCAAGCAACATTTCTAGTTTTCCATAAAGCCCGTAAAACCACAGTAACACCAGTTGCTACTAGGCCTCTCATACTACTAGGGAGAACCCAACTGATAATATCGGTAACCGACTTAAACTCTGTCTTGATATCTAGAGCACATTGTACAACCCCCAGGCATATCTAGCCATCCAGGTCCACTAATCCACCAGATTCTACATTTCCGATTATAGAAGACCTCGATTAATCGCGGGAGGTTGTCGTTCTCACCTTGCCTGCCGCCAAACGATCCCGGCGCCGGCGGTGGTCGACTCAGTGTCCCCCGCCGCCGAGTGGACATCGAATATCCTGCTCCTTCAGATTCTACAATTTTTCGTGATAGCTAGCAATAGCATTCTCCCGCGAGGATCCCATCCCAGCCCATCTGCTTACTTCCCCTCTCTCTCTCTCCATTAATTTTCCCTGCGCTCCCGCCTCTCCCGCGAGGATCCAGGCCTCTCTGCCCCTCGGCCGACAACGATGTAACAGCGGCATCGTCGTCAGTTAACACTTGAGGTGTTAAGAGTTCAGATCAGGGTGTTAGCTGTGGTGTGTTCCTGGGCCTTGGGCCAAGTTGTCAAATGGGCTGTAGCCCGAGAGTGAGTGGGGTGTGTG
The DNA here is from genome assembly GCF_022539505.1 of Lolium rigidum. Classification (NCBI taxonomy): domain Eukaryota; kingdom Viridiplantae; phylum Streptophyta; class Magnoliopsida; order Poales; family Poaceae; genus Lolium; species Lolium rigidum. The sequence continues at coordinate 32,315,989 of NC_061509.1, forward strand.
GCTCGTGTTATAAGAGTCGAACGAATCGTGGAGACAGGCATGAAAAGAAATGGATTAATCCTGGTCCTCTCTGGTCTCCTTCTTCTTCCTCCCCAAGCTTCGGCTTTCCCTTTTCCCCTTTCTAGCAAACCCTAGCGGTGCGCTTGTATCGTCACAGCCCAAGGGTGTGACAAGTGGTATCAGAGACTTGTACGATCCGATTGCGCTTCGCGACTCGATACTATCCCAGTAACATCGACCAATCGGTTGTGGATTTCCTCTGGGGATCTGCTGTAAATCCGAGATTGGCGTGTGGGTAGTACAGAGGAAGCTGCGATGGCTCCTACGGTTTCCAAACCCGCCGCTCAGACCCGATTTGTGCTCGAGTCCATGGAGGAGCTCAAGGCGGCAATGCTGGCGCGTTTTGACGCCATGGACACAAAGATTGGGGCACTGGAGGCGGTACAGACGCAGTTGGCGGCGATGGACCTGAAGATGGGGAAGCACGCAGAACACATGGAGCAGATGCAAGTCAAGGTCGATTTGTCCATGGAAACGCTGGGGAAGGTGCAGGCGGAGCAGACTCGAGCAAGCAGTGCGCTGAAGGGACCATTGGTAACACCGCCGACGATTCCATCAAGGGACACGTCCACCATCCTAGGCATGCCTCCGGAGTATGGTTTTGGACAGCGACCCCCGTTGGCCAGCGCTCCAAGGGTAACGGTGCCCCCACCTACCCCACCTCTTGTTTATGATGATTCTGGCGCCCAGGCTCAAGTCGAGGTCCTGATCGAGCGGACCGTGGCGAAGACATGAGACGGAGTTGGATGCCGAAGATGGATTTTCCCAAGTTCAATGGCACAGATGTGCACATTTGGGTTGACACCTGCAATACCTTATTTCAGTTGTACAACATTGCAGAAGGATTCAAGGTGTCTGCTGCTACACTGTACTTGCCAGAAAGTGCAGCTCATTGGTACCAGGCCTATAAGCTGGAAAATCCTTGGCATAATTGGAGCACGCTGTCAGTTGATATTGTAAAGGAGTTTGAAGGAAACACTCAGAGGGACAAGATGAGGGAATTATTAACTCTAAAGCAGTTAGGGACAGTGGATGAATACAAGAAACAATTTGATAGACTTGTGTACCAGATCAAGCTTTATGATCCAAGTGTGGGAGGCATGTTCCTGGTGCAACGGTTTATACTCGGATTGAAGGAAGAACTTCGAGCAGCAGTTGAAGTGCAGTTACCTGATAGTGTAGCTGAGGCGGCATCCTTTGCTGCTGTCCAAGAGGCTGTGTTGGACAGACAAAAGCATCAGGGGAGCAAATCATACAACAAGAAATACAGTACCGGTGGAAATAAAGGAGAAAACGTTGACACTACTAGCTCTTCCTATAAATTTGAAAAAGGGGAATTGTGGCGAGCAAGGCAATTGAAAGACTATAGAAGAGCAAATCAGCTCTGCTTCAAATGTGGGAAAAATATGTCCCATGCCACCAGTGCACCTTGACAGCAGGTGCCCAAGTCAAGGCAATCGAAGCAAGAGAAATCTTATCTGATGAAGTGCTTGATGCTTTGGAGTCAAATGGAGGGGACGTTTTGGTAGGACATGTCTCTCTCAATGCTGTCTCTGGAACAGAAGATGATGGAACAATCCAAGTTCGAGCACTGGTGGGTGATGAAGTTATGTTGCTGTTGATTGACTCAGGCAGCACTCATAGCTTTGTAGACAAGGCACTAGTGGATAGGATGCAATTACAGTCTACCTCTACTGCTACCTTAAGGGTGAAAGTAGCAAATGGAGCAGTAATTGACTGCTCGGAAGTAATCCCTGACATGCAATGGTGGATACAGGGCAATACTTTCAGTCATCCAATGCGAATTCTCCAGTTGGGGGGGGGGGGATGACGGAATCCTGGGCATGGATTGCCTCAAGAAATGTGGTCTGATGACTTGTGACTGGCCTAACAAGTGGATCCAATTTGAGCACCAAGGCAAAATTGTCAAGCTTCAAGGGATGTTGCACCAGAAGCAAACCCAGATAGAAGAATTGACAGCTGAACAATTTGTTAAAGCTTTAAAAGGAAACGATGTATGGGCAGTGGCTGAACTGACAGCAGTAGAGGGAAATCCTATATCGATCGCAGTAGGTGTTCCAGCGGCAGTTCAATCAGTATTGGATCAATTTAGTGATGCATTCCAAGAACCCAAACAGTTACCACCTCACAGAACAGTGGATCATGCTATTCATCTGATGCCTGATGCTCAGCATGTAAACTCGAGACCATATAGGTATTCCCCTTTGCAAAAAATGAGATTGAGCGGCAGGTGGCCGAGATGCTACAAGCAGGGATTATTATACCTAGTATGAGTCCGTTTGCTTCCCCGATGCTACTGGTGAAGAAGAAAGATGGCAGTTGGAGGTTTTGTATAGACTATCGAAGACTGAACTTGGTTACTGTGAAAAGCAAATTCCTGATGCCAATAGTGGATGAATTGCTAGACGAACTAGCTGGAACAAAACTGTTTTCCAAGCTCGATCTACGGGCGGGCTACCACCAGATTAGGATGATTGAGAAAGATGAAGCAAAGACTGCATTTAAAACACATAGTGGACAATACCAGTTCAGGGTGATGCCATTTGGGCTCACCAACGCCCCTGCCACATTCCAGTGTGCAATGAACTCAATCTTTGCGCCTTATATCAGAAAATTTATTCTTGTGTTCATGGATGACATATTGGTTTATAGCAAAAGCTTAAAGGAACATGTGCAACACCTTCAGTTAGTCTTCCAGGCACTTCAGCAACATCAATTCTTTGTCAAGGCCAGTAAGTGTTCCTTCGCCCAGTCCAAACTGGAATACTTAGGACATATCATTTCAGACCAGGGGGTGGCTACGGATGAAGAAAAGACTAAAGTGATGTTATCCTGGCCTACACTAACCAATGTCACTGAACTTAGGGGATTCCTAGGATTAAATGGATACTATCAGAAATTTGTGAGGGGATATGGCATTATGGCCAAATCACTTACAGTGTTGCTGCAAAAGCAAGGATTTCAGTGGAATGACAGAGGCCTAATCAGCTTTTCAACTACTCAAAGAAGCCATGAGCAAGACACCGGTCCTTGCCCTTCCAGACTTTGAAAAGCCATTCTATGTGGAAACTGATGCGTGTGCCACGGGGATTGGTGCCGTTCTCCTTCAAGATGGACATCATGTATCTTACTATAGCAAGGCTCTCAGTATCAACAACAGGAAGCTCTCCATCTATGAAAACGAGTTTTTGGCTATTATGATGGCAGTGGATAGATGGCGTAGTTATTTGTCCAGAGGCCCTTTTGTTATAAAGACAGACCACAAGAGCCTGTGTCATCTCCATGACCAGGTTTTGACTACTGAGTTGCAAAGAAAAGCCATGACAATGTTAGTGGGGCTCAATTTCACTTTCCAATATAAAAAGGGAGAAGATAACAAGGTGGCAGATGCCCTGTCCTGTGTAGGGCATGTCTTTTCTCTGTATGCTGTCTCAGCCGGCATTCCGGTTTGGCTCCAGGAAGTGGTAAACTCTTATGCAGTTGACCCTAAGGCACAGTCCTTACTGGTGGAGCTGGCAATCTCGGGTAACAACACTGATGGATACGAGTTACGGCAAGGTCTGATTAAATTGCATGGGAAAATCTGGATTGGGGCGAATGTGGGGTTGCAGACGAAGTTGATCCAATCGTTTCACCAAGCGCACAGGGCATTTTGTAGCAATGGCAACCTATCAGCGGCTAAATAAATTGTTTGCATGGTCTGGCATGAAGGCAGCTGTTACAGATTATGTTCGACAGTGCAATGTCTGTAAACAGGCGAAACATGAGCATTGCAAACCTCCGGGTTTGCTGCAACCTCTCAAACAACCAAAAGGGGCTTGGAAAGAAATTTCTATGGATTTCATAGAAGGTTTGCCTAAGTCTGGAGGATATGATGTGATTTTGGTCATTGTCGATCGGTTGACAAAGTATGGCCACTTCATCCCGTTGAAGCACCCCTATTCAGCAGCTTCTGTCGCAAATGCAGTTTTCAACAACATTGTGAAGTTGCATGGCATGCCAATATCTATTGTTTCTGATAGGGACCCTGTCTTCACAAGTCACTTTTGGAAGGATTTGTTTGCTCTGTTTGACACCAAACTGCAGATGAGCACAGCTTACCATCCTCAGAGTGATGGGCAAACATAAAGGGTCAACCAGTCGCTGGAGATGTACCTTCATTGTGCAATCCATGAAACACCGAAGAAATGGTATAGTTGGCTTGCCCTAGCTGAGTTATGGTACAATACATCTTATCACTCTGCTATTGGGTGTTCTCCTTTCAAAGCATTGTACAAAGAGGAGCCACATTATGGGTTGCTGCCAGATTTGCATGAAATCAACAATGCAGATGTGAAGGACTTTCTTCAAGAGAGACAGACTTGCTCAGACATGCTGCAACAGCACCTGGAGAAAGCTCAGCGAAGAATGAAGCAATATGCTGACAAAAATCGAACAGGCAGTTCCAAGTGGGAGACTCTGTGTATTTGAAGTTGCAGCCCTATACACAATCCTCAGTGGCCAATAGACCGTATCCAAAGCTGGCATACAAGTTCTATGGCCCATTCCTTATTGAAGCAAAATTTGGGGAAGTGGCATACAAACTCAAGTTACCAGAGACAAGCCACATTCATCCGGTGTTCCATGTGTCACACCTAAAGCCTTTCCATCCTGACTATACTGCTGTTTCAAATGAACTCCATATGCAGGTGGAACTGGACACTAAAGATGTGGTGCCTGAGAAGATCCTTGAGCGCCGGCTGTGCAAGAAGGGCAATGCAGCGCATCTACAAGTCAGAATCAAATGGTCCTCTCTACCTGAAGACATGGGTACATGGGAAGACTATGAGGTGATCAAGGCTCGTTTTCCATCGTCACCAGCTTGGGGGCAAGCTGGATCTGAAGGGGGCGGCAGTGTAACAACGGCATCGTCGTCAGTTAACACTTGAGGTGTTAGATTTCAGATCAGGATGTTAGCTGTGGTGTGTTCCTGGGCCTTGGGCCAAGTTGTCAAATGGGCTGTAGCCCGAGAGTGAGTGGCGTGTGTGGCTCGTGTTATAAGAGTCGAACGAATCGTGGAGACAGGCATGAAAAGAAATGGATTAATCCTGGTCCTCTGTGGTCTCCTTCGTCTTCCTCCCCAAGCTTCGGCTTTCCCCTTTCCCCTTTCCCCTTTCTAGCAAACCCTAGCGGTGCGCTTGTATCGTCACAGCCCAAGGGTGTGACAAACCAGGTAGGGAATAAGGGCATCTCCAATGCGTCGGGTAGCACCTCGAGCGGGGCCGACCCATAGACGTAAACCTTGCTGCGCGGTCGCGGAAAAGGTCCGTGTTTGGTGCATCCGGGCCTAGTCGGTAGTGACTAGGTAAGCAAAATATTTCTTTATTACTATTGACCGGCCAAAAGGACCATCTTTACAGAGACGATTAGTCGAGTTAACCTAAAACTACGGTCGTATCTACTCGCCGTCGCGCGGCCTACCACGGCATGGGTTACTCGCAGTCGTGCGCCCTACTACTGGCTGCCGGATGGGCCAGCGCTGTCGTCGATGCGGGAGCGCTTCACGGACTCTGCGCGCCGCGCACGCCGGCGATCAGACGTCTCGTCCTGCCGCATGCGGCGTTCGAGGGCCTCGGCCAGGGAGAAGTCCCACAAGACTCTCCTGGCCATAGAGTTGGCCTCCACCTCTGCCGACGCCTGGGCCGCCATCGCATGGGCCACCGCCTGCAACCCCGCCAGCTAGGCGTGGAAGCGGGCCCTGTCCCTAGCCGCCTTCGTCACCGCTTCGTCCCTGGCAGCAATGGTGCCCGCCAGCTCCCGGTTCCACTGCTCGACCCGCGCGGAAGAAGGGCCCCTCCGCTGGAGCGAATCCAGGTCGGAGCACATGTACCCCCGAGCCATGGCGACCGCATAGTTGTGGGCTTCCTCCTCCGCTGTCCAAGCCTGACGGCGCAGGGCGTCCCCAGCGAGGGTCTCGAAGGACGCGAGCAGAACCCGCTGGTCGCCGGCAAACTCGAAGCGCCGGGTACGGCGTCGTCGTCATCGACGATGTCGTGGATGACGACATCCGCTGGTGGGGCCACTGGAGGGGCCGCCATCGCCGCCCGCGCCTCCGCGAGCGCCGCCCTGGCGTCGGCGAGCTCGGCCCTGGCGTCGGTGATTTCCGCCCTGGTCGTCGCGAGGCGCCCTTACGCGCGCTCTGCCCACGGAGGAACTCGACGAGCGCGCTTTCCTATGCGAGGTCCATGTTTGCTGCGATGGATGTCGTTTTCTTGGGATCTGTCGGGTGAATCTGTACCTCCTTAGAATATTTCGTAGTATCAAAGGTTGGCTCCTTGAGTGGCCTCCCTACATCTGGCAGCACATCATAGTCGGTTGTTAACCTTGACGCCATATACTCTGCTTGCATCCCGAAAGTCTGTGACAGTCGATGAAAATCCTTGTCGCATTTATCAGCTAGCGCGAAACTTCCTTTTACTGTGATTGGTCCCTTAGGTCCAGGGAGCCTCCATAACAAGTATGTGTAGTGTGGTACCGCCATAAACCTGGCATAGGCTGGTCGTCCCAACAAAGCGTGCTACTGCGACGGGAAATCCACAATTTCGAACTCTAGCCTTTCTATCCTGTAATTCTCTCGGGTTCCAAACTGAACATCTAGATTGATTTTCCCCAGCGGATAACTCGGCTTGTCTGGTGTGATACCATGGAAACGTGTGTCAGTTGGTTTTAGGTTCGCCAGGGATATGTTCATTTTCCTCAATGTATCTGCGTACATAAGGTTTAAGCTGCTGCCTCCATCTATGAATACTCGTGAAACGTCAAATCCTGCGATCACCGCTAGTAAAATCAGTGCTGATTGCCCTGGTCGAGGAACTTGCTGCGGGTGGTCCGCTATGGTGAAGCCAATGTCTTGTCCCGACCAATTCAGGTACTCAATTGTTGGTGGAGGCATCTTCTCTGCCATGAACACTTGTCGCGAAATTACTTTCTGAGCTCTGTTAGATGGCCTGGCTTTCTGAATCATCGAGACCGCGCCATTGGTGTCGATATAAGGAGGTGGGTTTGGAGCTGCCGCTATTTGTAACTGATGTCGATTTGCATCCGTAATTGCGGGTGGAGGTGGAAGGTGAATCTCACTCCTTGGCCCCTGGGGGTTTCTATTCATTGCCTGCGTGTTGGTATGCCCTGCAAATCTATGCAGTGCTAGAAAAGTTCGACAGTCCTTCTGCAGATGCCCTGACTGCCTCTTTCCATTGTTGTCGAGGTAAAAGTGCATTTGGCACGATCCGTTTAAGAGGTCCTCGGGTGAAACATACGGCCTCTGAAACCTTGGTCCATTATTTTGTCTACTGGGACGGGAGCCGTCCTTGTAGTCGCTACGCTGCTCGCCACTTTTTTGATAATCATCTCGATTTTTTCCTCCGCTGTTTCCTCGAAATCCAGCCAATATTTGGCCAGGAGCATCATAATCTAAAAACTGTCGAGGAAATCGTCGCCTATTTTGAAAGTTTCAGCTACGGTCCTCCTCAGGCGACCTGTGCCGCTTGTTGTGAACATCATCTTCTCCATCTGCCCACTGATTCGCTATCTCCATGAGTGCTGCTATTGTCTTTGGGTTGGTTCTTCCCAAATCCTCGACAAAGTCCCTCCTTCGAATACCAGCCACAAATGCATCTATCGCTCTCTCGTCAGATATGTTCTCTGCCGAGTTTTTGATGATGTTCCACCTCTGGATATACGTTCTCATTGATTCGTCGTATTTCTACCTGCAAGCCCTCAACTGCTCCAATTATGCAGGTTTCTTGCACGTGGATCAGAAATTCTTCACGAATATATCCTCGAAACTTTCCCAGCTGTCGATAGATCCCGGAGGCAGCTTCTTTATCCATGATCGTGCGGCTCCACTCAGGTGTACTTGAATGCTCTGCATGGCTGTTGCTCTGGTTCCACCTATCAGCTTTACCGTCTCGAGATAATCAACTAGCCAGTCCTCAAGATCTTGCAAGCCATCGAATTTTTTGAAATTATCGGGTAGGTTAAACCCTGACAGAACTCGAGTTTTCCGGACTCGTCTCGTAAAGCACGGGAGCCCACACATATCTTCTTCATCAACTTCTGGTGAGTGCCGACGTTCCCTTCTGTCATATCGCGCTCTGTCCACCCTTGCTTGAGTCGCTGTATCTCTTGCCCCGCGGGATCTTGCACTGCTGCAGTAGGTCGTGGACTATTTTGTCTCGCAGAACCTTCAGGAGGCGTACTTGCGAACGCTGTTCCCATGACTCCAATTCCTGCCATGGCCATGTTATACAACGCTTCTCTTGGATCTCCGAGAGGTGGCCTGGATGCCAAGATGTAAGCTTGTGTCGCCATGTATCCTGCTTCTGGTGTTTTGGGAATAATACCCCCCTCGTGTTAATCGACATAAAGGACATGTCGAGGTTTTGAACTAAATTCTCCCTTTCAGCCTCAGGTATATTTTGCAACCGAGATCTTGCCCTATTTCGAGCTACTCTATGACTATCTCCCGAAGTACCTGATTGTCGGCTCAACTCCGCTCTTCGCCTGCTTGACGCAGAAGCCGCGGCTTGCCTCCTATCCAGCTCAATTTTCTGTTTTTCGAGCTCCCGTCTGGCACGGGAGAGTCTATATTGATATGCTTGTAACTCTTCAGCTGTCTTAGCTACAGTCATTGGCTCTGTGCCGTCAATAGCTCTTGCAACTCTATCCCACACTGCCTGCGGAAATTGCACCATCTCTCGTGTTCCAGGTCTGACATATTTGTTTCCCAAACCTCGCGTAAGATCAGCGGGATCGACGTACAGATTTCCCGTGTTATCGAAGTTCTCTGATGTCTCCTCCCGTGGTCGGCTTGTATCTCCGATTGCATAGATTTGATGGTATTTTTAACTTTGATCTTTGTTGGGATTGGTGACACCGTCATATTGATCGGTGAAGACCTCTCCAACAATAGTGGATCTGTCGATGAAGTTGAAGTTGTCGATGCTGTCCGAGTCGCTGCTTATATCGGAATCCGCAGACGACTCGAAGGACATGTCGCAGAAGATCTTGGCGAGCTTTTCGCTTGCCGTAGTTTTGATGAAGCGTGGCGGCGAAATCCCCTCATCGCCTGTCTCGAACGACGAGTCCGAAAAATCGGAATCGACCACCGACAATCCCGACGAAGTCGGAACCTCAAGACTATATGATCCTTCTTTCTCGACGCGGAAGTGGAACCTTCCGAACGTCATCTCCATAGACTCCTGCAGATACGCATATGCATCCAAACGGGAGGGGGGTGAGGAACAAAATCGACTAGATCAGTTTCGATCCGTTTACCTCTATCCATCGCGTTGCTTGCTACCGAAGAAGTCGACGATCTTGAACGTGCCATCGAGATAAGCTCCTTGTCGCCTCTAATTTCCACATACGGCGCCAATTGACAAGGGATTAACTTGTCAATGCCTACAGATTGCAGACTAGGGTTTAGTTGGAAGTAGAGAGCAAGTAGATCTCGAGGGTTTCAGCCGGAAAAGTATTCGACTGTTAAAAAATTAGGGTTGTGTTGACAATGAATCGATCCTCTCTTCGTCCATCGACTCCCCCTTATATAGGAGGCGGTGCCGAGGGTTTCGTGATACACAAGTTACAGAGTTCGGGAGACAATCTGAGTCCGTCCCGTAGTAGTTACAAGTCAAGATTCCTAATACAATTCTATCTTTCCAAACTCTCTCCTAACTGGGCTTCCGAACTTTATAATTTTCGGGTTGTGGGCCTTCAGTAAAACCCCGGGTACCATCTTCGGCAGGTCCATTGGGGATGCCTATGTCAGCAACCTCCGCCTCCGCCGCCTCCAGATCCAGCTGGTCGACCTGAACGGCGGCGACGACTAGCTCCTCGTCCTCCTCCGGGTGGGCATGGCGGCACATCTGAACAACCTGATCCCAGCTAAGGTTGTACTCGGCCATGGATAGATGTTAGGGTTTAGCTTGAGGTGTGCCCGTCACCCTCGCCAGTGTACAACGTAAATGCCTCGGGGCGGGAAACGGCGTTGCCGCGCAGGTCGTTTCCCGCCCGCGCGAAATGCCGACGAAACTTCATCCGGTTTGGTCCGGTTTTTCTTTAGCTAGTCAACGTACTAATAAAAGTTCATTCGACGGGAAGACATACAAATCCGGTTTTAAATTTTAATTGACACGAAGCGGGTTTCTCACCTACCATCACCATTGATCCTAATGCGTAATGCATCTCCACCGGGCTCACTCAAACAATCCGTTTTTATTCGTTTAGATCGGTAAAGACAGTGTGCGGACCTTATGGCGCCCTGACTCATTCCCAATCGTCGCCTACAGCTGGAGATTCGCGCGCAGCCTTTTTGTAAGAAAGACCCTGCACTTTTCGAAATTAGGACACAGTCCCCCCGCAGCCATATGTATAAGTTCCCAAAAATCGGGTAGAAACCCTAAATCCCCACCGATTCAACCCCCTGTGGCTCCGCCGCCGCCCTCCTTTGCACCGGCCGCCACCGACCGCCCGCCGCCACCGACCAGCGTCGCCCTCCGCTGCGAGTTCCGGCGGGGAGGAGCAGGCCTTCTTCTACGCGTGGACCGTCTACTCGCGGGAGAGAGCCGCCTCCTCGTCGCCTGGCGGCACGACGCCGCTGCGGGCCTCCCCGTGCCCTTCTCCGGCCGGAGAAGGCCGCCGCCGTGGCCAGACGCGACGAACCCCAGTGGATCTCTCCGGCGAGATCCACAGAGATCCCGGTTTTTTAGGGCTCTTTCTTTTTTTTCTTAGGAGTTATGTTAGGATCTTGTGGTGGATCTCAGATCAATATAAATGGATCCATAGCTGTTTTCGAATGTATCTTCTTGATGGATAGTTTTATCACTGTGTTGGATATTTATGCGGAATCCATTTTTTTTAAGATCTGTGAAGAACTAGACAGAGATCTGTGTGGATCTTGTATTAATAAACATATCCAATGGTTCTTTATGGATTTTTTGTGGATTTCTTGTTGTGGAAAAATGTTACTTGTACAGGGATCTATGGATATACACTGGATTTTGTGGATCCATTGTTGATTGTTAGATATCCATATCCAAATTTCGAAGAACTTAAGATGATAACAATGGATACATATTGGAATTTGTAAATAACTGCTAGATATTAATCTGGTAAAACTTAGGGTCTTTTTCGCAAAAACGAGTTACCAATCTTAAAGCAATGAACGGTGGGAGATAGGGTGGAGGCGCCACAAGGTCCTGGCCAAATGCACACCCCGTTTAGATCGGGCTCAAGGATATAATTTAAATGCTAGTTCGGCCGGACAGGACAGTGCACCCAACGCTGATCCATTCGATCCGGTATTTGGGCAAATCTAATAAATTGCATAGTAAAATTTGAAATTGCATATATATTGGGAGCCCGATTTGCTTGAAGCAAATTGGTAGAACTTAACAAAAACATAGTAAAGACTACATCGTCTTCATCTTTCTATCTTCTAGTCATCCTAGTAAGTGTGGTAGTAGCGGCGGCACATGGTCTCGTCGAAGACCTTGACGGTGAACACGCCGTGGCCGTCGACAAAGTGCCCAACTTCAATGGTGTGCGCGTGGGCGAAGTGCTTCCGACCGTTTTGGAGGAACATCTGCCATTCATCAAACATCACCTCCGCGGACCACATGCCGATCGCGCCACCGGACACACGCATGAGGCATGGTGGGGCTCTTTCCCATCGACGATCGACACAAACCTATGGGGCAGGCGCAGCCTGTCCCAGTTCATACCATGGTGGATGGTGGCGCCAAACTCGAAACTGGGAGGTCGATGACCATGGGGATGAGCGACAATGGTGTCGATGGCGGTGGTGACAGGGACGGTGGTGGCTGACTATGGACTCTCCCACCACTCCTTCCTCGGCGACCTCGGGCACGCCCACGGCCCGGAGACCGTCCTAGACGCCCTCCCGTCGAGCCTATGCCACCAGCCATTGCTACAAAGATGCCTGTGGTGATGGTGGGGAATGGAAGAAGTTGGGTTGTGGAAGAAAATGGCCGCTACTGGCCTGCTTAAAAGGGCCAGGGCTTTGGATGCCAGCGCGTAGAACAAAACAACGATATTTATGAAAGGCATGCGGTTTTCGTAGTGGGCGGGTGGCACGACCAGAGCAGGAGCGCAGGCGTTGGGCGGTGCAGGCAGCCGTTGGGCCGCTAGCATGCAGGCTCTCGCTCCAGGCGGCCGGACACTGAAGGACACACATGTTGTCTGCGTCGACGCATCGGTTGCCCAAATTTAGTGTGTCGTGGGTCGCGACGAACGGGTCGGTCCATGTGCAACAATGCTAGACTTACGTGAAAATCTTACGGGATTTTAACTTACGGGAAGACGTGGTGGATCGTGGATGGATTTCGGTTGCTAAAATCACGGGAGGAACAAAAGTTGCACCAACCAGTTTGCTCCAACTCTCCCGTAAGATTTTTACGTAATGAAGTTTCCGTAAATCTAGCATTATTGGTCCATGTGGATCGCCCCGCTGTAGCATGCACGGCCAGTCCGTCTGTCCGTGCGGACCAACTAGAACAGGCTAGGACCCGATGGGTCGGCCCGCTGGAGATGCCCTAAGGCCATCTCCACCAGCACAACCGACTGCTTTTCAGTTCGTTTATATTCGGATGCTCACGGACATCAAATTAGCCTCGGCCAGTTTGCTACCACAAGCGGCCCCAACAAGGTCAAAACAGTAAAATATAGGGCACTAAATACAATTAACATATTTACATATAAACCTGTTTTTAAAAACGTTGACCAACGGGGGAATAATCCCTCCCTTGGCTATACGTTGTTAGGTAGAAATGAGACTCTCCCCACGGATGGACGCTATGATGATAACCCGATTAAAGTTCGCCCCTCCCGCGAAATTACCGCGAGATGGGGATTCAAACTCGGGTGGGCTGGCTGCGCACTCGCTTGCCTTGCCACTGAGCTGGAACTCAGTTCTCATATAAACCTGTTTTTTGTGTTCAATATATAGCTCTATTATATATTTTGTGTTTCTAAATGATAAAAACCACCAAAGATACTATAAAAGGAACAGAGGAATATATCCATTTTCTTTGAAGTGTCAAGCACATTTCATTTGAAAGTGCTTTTCATGCTACCCATTCCATTTATATCTCTAAAATATCTCTGGAATAGAAAATACTACTCCCCCGATTCATATTAATTGATTCTAATATAAATGGATCTAGATATATTTCAATTGTAGATATATCTATGTTAGAGTCAAATAATATGAATCAGATGAAGTAGTAGAGCATCTCCAGTCGCGTCTCCCAAAACGTCACCCATATCGGACCAGATCGAGCGTTTGGGGGACGTTGTTGTTTGGTACCGCGTTTGAGACACGTCTCTGCCTAGTCACCCCCCCCCCCAAACGTGGTCCTACTTTTTTTCCCGGTTAGAGTATTCGAAAAACACTACCAGTTTATTAAACATGGCATACAAATAAATATGTTTGCTAAAATTGTTTCCAAATTAAAATACAATAAACAATAATAAACCAAACAAATATAATAAGTTGGGCTAGATCAAGGCGTCGCCGCATTTGCTGATAATTCGTTAACTCTCCACAGATACTCAACGAGATCATATTGAAGTTACTCGTGAACATTGCTGTCACAGATCTCTGCATGCACGGCGAGAAAATCAACAAAATCTGCAGGCACCTCGTGATCAACCTTCGCAAGAGGGCACTGACACTCATAAAAACAAACATGTGTCCTGGCTCGAATCTAGCGGTCATCCTCGAACACATTCTGTGCGCGGAGGAGGGATGGATTGACCGACGCGTTCTGGGACGCATTGGCGGAGCGGCGGCGATGAAAACGATGGCGAGAGAGCGTTGTCATGGCGGTGTTCGATGTAGGAGGACTTTTCCGCCGAGACGGATGGAAAATCGAGCGGCGGAGGATGGGTGGGAGGCGCAGGAGGAAATGCGCGACGAGAAATAAAGGCGGGAACCAACCGTTCATGATGTGGCCGCCGGACACAGTATTGGACGAAAAAGATCTTTAAAAAACACTTTATGGAATGCGACTAAAGATGCTCTTAAAGTTCATTATGCGGCCCATCAGCGAGAAACAAAATAGAAATAGACGGGAACACAAAAGCGCGCGTGACCAAAAAGGATAGGCGATAATTCAACAAGAGAATGGCGATCGTTCTCCGGTTACCCGCTAGCACAGAAAGGGATTAGTGCTACTAATACAAGTAGGAGACGGACCGGTTACGCGCTGGCGGCCGACCGGTGTTTGATAAAAAGGGAGACAGCGTGCGTGACTTGAGACGAGAACATCCAGCGATTCAGGATATGGCTAGAGCAGCGTCTTCCGCGACCGGCGCCGCCCTCCTGCAGTGCCCGCTCGTGGTGGCGCTCAAGCACCGGGTCTATCCTTCCCTGGTGCACGTAGAGGTGCGGGCGGTGGCCGGCGGCGCGTGCTCCCTGCGCTTGCTCTGTTCCTTGACGACGTCCTTCGAGAGACACATGGTCGGAGGTCCTGGGCCGTGACAGACCCAAATCAAGGATCAACACACGCTATGGTGGACACACCTCTACACCGCTGATGAACAAGACGATGAATACACAGAGAGAACAGAGACAGGTTTTTGCGACGCACTCAACTTGTATCTTTTCGGTTTTCCTTCCTTTTATTCACTGATGACAATCAAGAAGCTCCGTCTTTTGTGAATGAACCCGTGGATTCTCGAAAATCTGCGGGATCTTCCGAAGGCACTGCGTCGGCCCAATCTCCTCCTCCGGCCGTTTCTCCAAAAGGGAAAAGGAAGAGGAGTAACGTCGAAGATTCCGGCACTTCCAAAGCCGAAGAAGTTGATCTTTCACATCAGAAGGCAACTTATGATCCATATCTCGCATCCCTCGTCAGCTCGTAAGTCACCTTGATTTCCCCTTATTTCTGTAGTCGAAGTTTTTTTTTGTCTCATCTTGCTTTTTATGCTGTCGATCTTTAATCGCAGTGATGATGAGGAAGAAGTACCAGCTCGTGACGTGGCTCCTCGGACGAGCGCGTCACATACTTTACTTGTGTCGGAGACGCTAGTTGAAGGAGAAGAATCCTCGCCTCCTCAACAAAACGTCGTCACCACCACTCCTCCTTCAAGCCCCCTTGCTCCTTCACCAAAAAGGACAAGGGTTGAAACGATCATCGAGCCTGCCCCTCAATTGGGTAGCTCTTCTCAGGCGCTCTTGGATGATGTAAGTTTTTGACTTTCCTGCTAGTATCTATATTTCCTCTGTTTACTTCTTTTTGTGCCTTCATTTTTTCTGTTACCGATATTTTCTTTCTCTATTCTTCTTTGACAGCCCATGATCAAAGAGCTTGTTCGCATTGGGTCCCAATTCATTGGGTACCGTGAATATGCCAGCAGGACTGAAGGTAACAATTTTTTGCTGTCATTGTTTCCGATCTTCTTGCTTCTATTTTTGTCGCAATTTTGATTGTTCTTTTCTATTTTGGCAGAGAAACTTGCAGAGGCCAACAGGCTTGCCGACACTCTTGCTCAGAAATTGGAGCAAAGTGAAACGGCTCGCCAGAAAGCCGAACTTGATGCTAGCCAAGCAAAAGTGGAGGCTGATGAGGCCAAAGCAAAAGCTGCTAGTGTCGAAGAACTGCAGAAGAAACTTGAAGATGCTGAAGCTGCTCTCAATGAACACAAAGCCGCACAAGCCGCTCGTGAAAAGGGAATCCTCAAGCGCTTGAACACACAAAATCGTCGCTTCCTTGGTAGCTTTGTTGATCCCTTCTATTTTTCGTAAGACTTGCTTTCTCTTGTTTTTACTTGCTGTCAACTAACATATAATTTCTTTGGCAGGTCAAACAAGCCAAGATTTTGACCTTGAGAATACCACCAATGATCCTCTGCTTGACGCACTATCTTATCTGGAGTTTCACGGCCAAGAAATTCGCGAAGGCGTGGTGAACGCTGACGCAGGATTGTCGAAGTTGTTCCCCTACTTCTTCCCGAAGAAAGAGGAGCCTAAGACTTTCCTCGCCCTTGCCAAGGACTTCAATCCGCCAGAGGATCTTGGACTGAAGATGCGCCAGGAGAACATGAAGGTTGCTGTTGAGAACACTATTGCCTTGGTCGCTGACAGTCAACAAACTGTTGACTGGATGAAAGTAGGCGACACCGAGCAGATAGAACAATCAAGATGGAGGTCGTTGATCAAGGCAGCCAAGCCCAACACGAAGAAAATCCTGGCCTATCTCGGGATCAAGCCATCTTCAACTCCTAGCTCATCAAGGCCGGAGGTCTAGTTGAATGCCTTTGCTTTTGCTTTCCTTTGCTTTCTCTATTTCTTTTGCTGTTGTCGCCATTTTAGCCTTGGCGACAATTACCCTGTTAGTCCCTTTGGAGAACTTTTTTTGTAATGTCCGTGTAAATTTTCTAGAAATTAATGAAATTCCTCTTCGTACTTATCATTGATCCTGGGACTTTCTTTTCCAGTTAATATTTGATAATTATTCGACCAACCCTTGCTCGCCGCTGCTTCACCTGCGTCTTCCTTCTCGAAGAAAATACTAGTCGATGATAATCCCCTCGAAGGTTCTTCAAGCAAACATTTGTCGGAAGATTTGCAAGAACTTCGACAACAACTTCAATCCATGAAGAAACAAACTCTGGCAATGATGGAACAATCTCGGAAAGCGTCCGAACAAGAAAAACTTGCTCTCCAACAAGCCAAAGAGGCTATGGCTGCCAAGGATGTTGCTGTATTGGAAGCAAAGGAAGCCACGACCCGAGAAAATAGCATGCTCGAGCTAATGTTGGAAGCTAGCACAGATATGTTAGGTATGTTTTTCCAACCTCGCAATGCCTCCTCTTTATTTTGCTGTGCTTTCCTTCAAATTTCTTGCCTTGTCGCTTAATAGGCTCGGTTCTTGATGCTGCTGCCGAAGATCGAAGAGTGAACGAGAGAACGAATCTTCTTGTCAATCTTTCCCTTAACCATGGCTGTTTGTTCTGGGCCACTCCTGAACGAACCCAACAAATTGTCAGGTTCCAAGATCGTGCTTGCCAAGTGCGCGAGTTTCTCAATTTTTGCACGACAACATTAACCCTTGTTACGCCCTTTACACTCTTTGTTGGAGCTCGATTTAGCAGATAGACTGCAGTTGTCACTGCCTCACCCCAAAATCTGGAGGGTACTCCCATGCTCTTCAGTAAACTCCGTGCCATGGATACCACGGTCCGGTTCCTCCGCTCTACTACTCCATTTTGCTGTGGAGTATATGGCGCAGTCCGGAAGTGCTTGATGCCCAGCCGCTCACAGCATTCTCGCAAACTCATCTCGAATTGAATTCGCCTCCCCTATCTCGTGCGCAATGCCTTCGGTTTCGAGACTTCTCTATCTCTGCTGCTTTCGCAATCTTTTGATAGCATCGAATGCTTCGTCCTTGCTTTGCAACGAGAGCGATCCACATATATCTTGAGAAATCATCAACTAGCAGCAGGAAATATCGCTTGCCGCCAGGTGTGGGAGGTGAGATTGGACCACAAAGGTCCCCATGCCACAGCTCTAGCTGTCGCTGCGCACGGTAGGCTGCTTGCGCCGGGAACGGGAGTCTCCGCTGTTTGGCTATCATGCAACCATCACAAATCTAGTCAATTTGCTTGAGGTGCGGCATACCCTCTACCATGTTCTCTGCAGCCAGGGTGCGTAGCGAATCTGAAGTTGATGTGTCCAATCTCATATGCCAAAGCCAGGCATTCTCCGATGCGTGGGCTAGAAGGCACACCGGCTCGGTTGGCTGAATCTTAAGGATGTACATCCTGTTGCGAGTACGGGGCACCCGAGCAAGCACATTCCTCTGCCTGTCCCACAAGGTCATCACTCCATCTTCTCCAAAGATATTTGCAGCCATTCTCCTCCAACTACCCAAGACTTATGATGTTGTTTTTCAGTCTCGGGATGAAATAAACTTCAGAAAGTACACGGTGCTCTCCCGTGAGGCACCGCATTAGCACAGAACCTCCGCCACAGATTTCAACAACGAGACCCATCTCCAAACCTCACCTTCCCATTCACGGATCTATCCAGCTCTGCAAATTTTCCAGGGTTCCCGGTCATATGGTTGCCTGGCTCCGGTATCTAAGTACCAAGAGTCCTCATGGCTTCCCGGTAGTTTGGGCACCACTTTCTCCTCATTCGAAACACTTGTTCCGTCGGGGTGTCACCTGGCTGGGTCAGTTCGCAGGTTTCCAGCATAAGCAAAGCCGGGTCATCATCCTCTTTCTGGACAAAGTTTGCTTTCTCCCGCTTCGGTTCAGGGCAATTTGACTGAAAATGCCCTTTCTCATTGCAGTTGTAGCATCTGACTTTGGCTAGATCAAACTTCCCTTTTTTCTTCTCGCTTCCCACCGTCCTTGCCGGTTTTACCACGGTCGCCGTGATCGCCACGGTCACCTCCCTTCTTCCCGGCAAAGTTTCCTGAACTCCCTGGATCGTCGACACTCTTCTTCCCCTTCATTAACTCGTTCCAGCACGCACGGGTGACGAGCATCAACCGCTCGTCCTTGCCGCCTCCACCGCGACGTCGCCCACGTTGGCCATCCTCATATGCTGCAAGCCTACCAATGGCTTCGTACACCGGCATGGTGCTGAGATCGCCCCATTGCTCGATGGTGTTCACCACGTCCGCAAACCTTTCAGGCACACCATTGAACAGACGGTCGATTACAGATTCATCGTCGATCTTCTCACCTAGCGAGCGGATCTCAGCGACGAGTGTGGTGAGCCTCTGCCCAAACACCGAGACGGTCTCGCCGTCCTCCATCTCGCATCCGATCGAGCTGTCTCTTCAACTGCTTCACCCGTGCCTTCTTGACACGGTCCTCCCCGACGCGCATCCGCCGGATCGCCTCCCAGGCCTCCGCCGCGGTTTCGTACTCCGCGATGGCCATGACCATGGCGTCTGGGAGGGACTGCGAGAGTGCGGTGAACGCGTCCTCGTCCCTGGCCTGGTCGTAGTCCACCTTTCCCTCGATGGCAGACCAGCAGCCGAGGGTGCGCATCTTCACGGCCCACACGCCATAGTTCGTATCGGTGAGCTGCGGGTAATGGACGGGCACTCCTCCCCTCGGAGCAGATCGGACTACGACGGCGCCGCCGTTCTTGCTTGGAGATTGATCGCCCATCCCTCTACACCGCCGCTTCAGATCGCCACCAAGAACCCTCGGGCTCTGATACCAAATGACAGACCCAAATCAAGGATCAACACACGCTATGGTGGACACACCTCTACACCGCTGACGAACAAGACGATGAATACACAGAGAGAACAGAGACAGGTTTTTGCGACGCGCTCAACTTGCGTCTTTTCGGTTTTCCTTCCTTTTATTCATTTGATCCTATCTAGCCGGCCTCGATCCGTTATCTCCGCGCCATCCCACGGACTAGATCGTGGCCAACGATTACACGATTGCTATGAAACGGTAAAAGTCAGACCTACTAAGCCGCAACACGAACGCAGCCTGTTTCTGGCTCTTATTCATCAGAATAAAAGACGTGACAAGGTTCAGGGTTTATCGATGTTTAACATAACAGGCCGGAGGTCGACGACAAGCAGGATGGGCCTACAGACTACAAGATAATGCTCGACGGTGTCGACCTCCGCAACCAGGACGCCTGCTGCGCCGCCGTCCTCAAGTTGCTCTCGGCGATGCCGGGTTCGATGGACATGGTCGACCACGGGGCAGACAAGTGGTACGAGCCCGTGGTCCGTGCCACCGTAGACGGCATCGTCAGCCAGCTGCAGCCCGTGACGAGGGGCGAGGAGATGCGCGGGTACGCCGTGGACGTGTCTCTGTCCATCCAGGAGAATTTGAGGTACGTCCAGCCGGAGGCCTTGCTGTTGGCGTGCCAGCAAGCGGCGATCCATAGCTGCCGGACCCCGGATGAGCACTGCGCCGTCTGCATGGAGCCCTTGCCATTGCAGTAGCTAGGGATAAAAACATTTGATGGCCCCTTTTGTAACTATGATGAGATGGTATATACTAACCCCTCAGGTGATGGTGAACTTGCGGTGTTAGGATGACACTCACTTTTATTGTGGTGGTAGAATGACACCATGGTAGTGTAGGATGAATTTGTGATCCACTTTTGGAATGATCATGCATTCTCCTGTTAGTTTATCATTTGATGTCAACACTTGTGTTGTTATATTGCTCTTTTCTGAATTTCTTCCATGGTTGTGATCGATTACTTGTTCTTCTTATGCCGTGCTAGTGGTATGTGGTGTTTCACGGACGGGTTCGAAGAATCTACAGCTCATGGAGGGTGTGTCAAGACCAGGTGAGTGGCTACTCCAACAACAGCTACCGAGGGTATGAAACATTGGAGGAGGCACAGCAAGAGTACCTCACCTTCCTGGAAGAGGAGCTCCTGAAAGATCAGGCCATCGATGAGGTAGTACATGTGTCAACACCCAGATTTTTAAGTCCAGATGCCTGTTATGCCATACATTGCAATCCCAGGAATAGTGTTGTTGCGAGACATAACAGTTGATACCATAAGTCATTATTCATTACATACCATAGTCGTCTTACAGGTAGAGATCACATGATCCCATATTACACAAATAGTTGATCCAATGATCAACGAACATATTACATAGCGGAAGCGTAACGGAAGTGGACTATCAAATCCACAGGCCAACGTCTGACGTCAGAAGATTCCTAGTTGTCGTAGGCATCCTGCTGGTCGTCACCTTGGTAGTTCTGCTCCTCTTCATAGTCTGGCCATTTGAATAGCCAGGGACACAGCCGTGAGTACTTTAAATTACTCGCAAACTAATACTAGTGTAAATGCTATCAATTCTAGTATTGGGGTGCTAAGCTCTAGTTTATTTGCATAAAGCCAATTTTAGTTCACAAGCATTTGATAAAAGACTCTTTCATATGCTAGCTAACTCAAGTGGGAACATTAGTGTCATTTTCACAACTCAGTTGTGATTCAAGTCAAGTCACCATTCACTTCTTCAACCATTTTCAAGAAAAATCTGACAATGGTAGCAGTATGGCCTTTCCAACTGTCCGTAACCGTGGACACGGCTATTCTAATAGATTTACACTCTGCAGAGGTTGCACACTTGTGCCACAACATTTGATTACATCCGTCGGGGATAACCCCGAATCATCGTAACTCAGTACGCGGATCATCAACCATAACCTTTCACTTACATACGCTAGTATAGGTACCTCTCCCCATGAGCTTGGCCTCCCAGTGAAGACAAACCGTCAGCCTGGGAACTGCACAGGGCTTGGCCGTACAATTCACCTCATTTCACATCATTTCTCATACAACGGAGGCAGCCTTGGCATAACCCCTATGATGCTTGTTTAGAGGGAACCCATACTAAGATGTATAAACTTCCAGTTAAGCCCTACCCATAATCAGGTATTGTGGGGGTACTCAAAAATTGGAAAGGTATCGCATCCAAACCAATATCAGTTTTGATCAAAATTCACCTTGTCATTCAAGTCATATTCACCTTCAAAGATCTTTCAATGGAATGACTCATCATTTCAAAGTTTTCCAAGTCATTTCAAAAAAAATCACAAGTTCCCATCTAGAGTAGTCATTTTTAGTTATTAGCACTAGCACTAATCATGAGGTGTGCTATCTTTCTTGGCCATCTTTGAGACTAACTTTGCTACTCTAGTAACACTCTAAACTTAGACCAAAGTTAACTATAAAAGTAACTTCTTCATAAATCAAGTAAAAACTTGCAAGGTAAAAACTTGGGATGGGATCATTGTAAGTAAGGTAAGACTAATGGTGCCTTTCCCCAAAGGGCTTTGCACTTGCAAGAATATTAGCTTGCCTTGGTTGGTGTACTGGTCAAAGTGGTCTTCCTCCTCTTGATGGTAGACCTCCTCCTCCTGGTACTCTTCGGTGCTAGTGTCTAAAAACGGATACGAAGTAGCAATCACCAAACAAGGTTCAAGAGCTATACTAAGCACACACAATGGTTTCACACAACTATCCTAGCATTCCACACTTACTAGCATGTGAGTTGGCTTTGTTTTCTTATTAAGAGAAAAATAATTTCCTCTCATTATAAATATTACTTTAAGGTTTCTATTTAAGTCTTTGAGGAAATAATTTCCTCTCATTGAATCTTGTTAGGATTTAATCTCCCAAATGTATAATACATGAACCATTGCTGACCAAGGTCAACCATTCATAATCATCATTTGGGAAAATGATTTAAATGAGGCAAAGTACCTCATACAATTTAACACTACCACTTAGGATTTAATATCACCAACTAATTCCATGTGAGAGTAATTAGACTAGGGTCACAACTCCATATGAAAGTACTTGGGACAAGATTTAAATGAGAGCAAGCCTCTCATACAATTTTATATAATAGTTTTGGACAATATCATTTGACTAAAACAGCCATATAGTCCTTTATTTAAACTAGGCCATGATCACTCAAAGTAACCATACCATATTTTTGCAGAAACCATTAGTGTAAGTGAAATGTGAGCTATGTGAGTTGAAATCAACTTAATATCATTTTTGGTTGATTTTTAATAATTGTTTGAAGTTGTAAAAGTCTCTGACTTGTTATTTTTGTCATATTTATTCTACAAAGAAATTCATTGTGAGACCAGTGTGGTTGTTGAGATAATTTCCTAGGCTTTTCAAAGATATAAAGTTTGTTGAATTTGGTGCAGTAGATTTGAAACCATTTGAATTTGAATTGGACACCAGTTTGCATTTGAACAGAATTGATTTAAACCAATTTTGAATTTACAGGCCACGCGGGAAAAGCCTAACGGGCCGGCCCAGCTACGCTGCAGCGTGCAACGGGCCGCCCGACAATGGGCTCCACCTGTCAGTGGGTTGTTATCACCGAATCGGTACGGGAGGAGGTGGGCCGTTGGATCAAAAGGCGATCGCACGGCCGTGGGTCGTCGTCGTCATCGAAAAGAGGGACTTACGGGCGCGGCGAGGCTAGGGGGTCGACGGCGAGCAGGGACTCCGACGAGCGGCGGCGTTGATGCCGGGCGGCGTTGCAGACGACGGCGAGCTCAACGGTGGTCGTGGGAGCTCTGGGGATGGACTACAGCATTGGCCTGATCTGCGGCGGCTCATGGGCAGCGAGGTTAGAATTGGGCAGCGGTGGCGAGCAATATGGAGCGGAGAATGTGCGAGGAGGCTCAGAGGAGGGAGGGGAGGCGACTGGTGTGCTCAATTGAGGAGGAGGGGCTCTCCCTTTATAGGAGCTCGAGGTGGCCGGGGGTCTGCGGCTATGTCGACAAGGATGCGGCGTCTCCGGCGAGCGAGCGGGGTAGGCGAGGGCGGCGCTAGGTAGGTGAGGTCGAGGCGAAGCTATGGAGCCTGCTAGCGAGGTAGGGGACGGTCGGGTGAGTGCTAACGACGTCGATGCCGTGCGGCACGGGCGCGGTGAAACGGCGACGATGTCGACAGCCTGCGCGAGGGCACGGGCGCGTGTCCAGCGGGTTCGTGGTGCGGCGGCGAAGCTCAGCGTGTAGGAATGGGGTCCGGGGGAGGCGCCGTTCGTCGGGGCGACAGGTGGCCGTGGCGCTTCTGTGGGCGCGCCCACGCCGTGATCGGCATGGCCTGGGCAGTCCTGGGCGCGACGCGTGCCAGCACTGGGGACCTCCTCTCCGGCAATGGCGGGCACAGGCGTGTTGAGGGGAGCCAGGGGGAGCAGAGGGACAGGGTTGGTCGAGCTAGAGAGGGGAGGATCTAGGGTTGGCATGTCCAAGGGTGACATGGCCGGCATGGCCTTGACATGGCTAGGTTTGGCTATTGCTAGGGTTCCAATTAGGTGCACTGGTGCTGGAGGGGACCAGGGGACATGAGAGGGTCAAGTGGTGCTCAAGGATGGGCCATACACTATTGCAAATAGTGTTTGAGATTGATGCCTATTTGCAAATTTCAAATTCTTGCCAAATTTGGTCTATGCAATGTAGTTCCAAAATTTGAAAATGGATGGTTTGGTTTGGTTGCAAATGACCAGAGACACTCAAAGGTGGTGGTGGAATTTTAAAAATAAAAGAATTGCAAAATTTGCAAAGTGTGAGATTGTTGAAAATGCTAAAAAGTCTCAACTTTGCATGAGCATAGTTTTTGATCCAAGATGAATTTGATATGGTGGTCTTAACCAAAGTTGTTCACCTTGATGTGTACTTGGATGAGGTGCAAAGAATTGGAATTGTTTGGTTTGAAAAACTTGAAATGCAGGGGCTCAAAGTAGTGACCAGATTGCAAATGGCAGATTTGACCATCATTGCATGTGATCACAAATTGAGTTCAAATTTGATTTGATTTGATTTTCTTTGAGTCCAAAAGTCGTAAAAAGTGTTTAGTAACATTATACACTAATGGTGAAGGCCAAATTGGTCTAGGTCCAAGATTTGCAAAATGTCCATAAGCACATGTGTGTGTGGAATTGGATTTTTCTTATTTTTCCATTTTGGTTCTCTTGATCCAATTGGGCATGTGTGAGGATCTCTTTAGGGTTAGATTGGGTTTGCTAAGAGTTTCAAACCATTTGGGGAAAGTGTGGGTGCATAGGTCAAGAATTGATATTATGGCTAAGTGCCACATATGCCTCTATGCATATGTTTAGTTTATTTTTGTTTCCCACTTGGATTGGTGGTTAAGTACTAGGTTGATTTGGTTGAGGTATTTCAAATCATCTACACAAGGTAGACAAAGCAAAGTTTAGCATTTGCAAAAATAGCCATAGGCTTCCCTAGGCCTTTTTCTTATTTTTCATCCTTTCTTGTTATTTTGTTTTTAAAGGATGGTGATAAAAGGGGTGAGGTTTAGGGTTTGGTGGGGTCTACAATTGTTTACCACCATTTAGAGAAGTAAGAAAGGTAGGGGTCAAGATTTACATATTAGTGCTAATTGCCCACATATGTATTTTTTTTATTTTATCTTAGTTTCTCATATTTGATCCACTTTGTTTTGAGATGGTTAGGGTTTTAGGGTTTTGGAAATAGGTTCAAAGTAATAAACAAACAATCATGGAAATACACAAGTATTAGGTATGAGCACTATGCATAGCACTCTATGTAAGAAAAGTTTTTGTTGGTTCTCATTTTTGGAAAAAGGAAATTCATTTTCTCTTTGTTTTTAAAATTTGGGATGTTACAAACCCTTCTCCCTTAAACAAATCTCGTCCCGAGATTTTAAGAAAAGTTAGGTTCCGAAGAGAGATTGGGCGATATAATTTAACAGAAAAACATACTTGGCATGGCCTGAGGTGCTTCTTGGGCTTCTGTTGCAGTCATGTTGTAGAGGCAGCCGTTGTTGTTGTTCTGGTTCCTTCTTGCGGCAAAGCGGCGCTGGTTCTGAGCAGGTGCAGCGGTATTTGCGGCAATCTTGGCTAACCTTTTGGGGCACTCATTGGAGTAGTGTCCCACAATTCCACATTCGTAACAAGTTATGGTCGACTTGTCCTTGGGGGTGACGGGGATGGCATTGCTTCCAGTCCTTGGACCAGTGTTGTTGGCGTTGTTGTTCCCATTGTTGTTGTTGCTGTTGGGTGATGTCTACGGGAGCTTCTATTCTTGTAGACAGTGTTGGGCCTCCAAGAGCAGAGGTTTGTAGAACAGCAGCAAGTTTCCCTTAAGTGGATTACCCAAGGTTTATCGAACTCAGGGAGGAAGAGGTCAAAGATATCCCTCTCATGCAACCCCGCAACCACAAAGCAAGAAGTCTCTTGTGTCCCCAACACACCTAATAGGTGCACTAGTTCGGCGAAGAGATAGTGAAATACAGGTGGTATGAATAAGTAGTAGCAACGGCACCGGAAAAGTGCTTTGCCCAGGACAGTAAACAAGCAGTAGTAACGCAGCAGTAGTAACGCAGCAGTAGTAACGCAGAAAAACAGTAAACAAGCAGCGATAGCAGTATTTAGGAACAAGGCCTAGGGATTAGACTTTCACTAGTGGACACTCTCAACATTGATCACATAACAGAATAGATAAATGCATACTCTACACTCTTGTTGGATGATGAACACATTGCGTAGGATTACACGAACCCTCAATGCCGGAGTTAACAAGCTCCACAATAATGCTCATATTTTAGTAACCTTTAGTGTAAGATAGATCAAAAGACTAAACCAAGTACTAGCATAGCATGCACACTGTCACCTTCATGCATATGTAGGAGGAATAGATCACATCAATATTATCATAGCAATAGTTAACTTCGCAATCTACAAGAGATCATGATCATAGCATAAACCAAGTACTAACACGGTGCACACACTCGTCACCTTTGCACACATGCGAGGAGGAATAAAACTACTTTAATAACATTGCTAGAGTAGCACATAGATAAATTGTGATACAAACACATTGCAATCATAAAGAGATATAAATAAGCACCTCACTATGCCATTCAACAGTGAATAAGTATTCTGTGAAATATAGCCTAAGAGACCCACACGGTGCACACACTGTCACCTTTACACACGTGGGACAAGGAGTCTCCGGAGATCACATAGGTAAAACTCACTTGACTAGCATAATGACATCTAGATTACAAGCATCATCATATGAATCTCAATCATGTAAGGCAGCTCATGAGATTATTGTATTGAAGTACATAGGAGAGAGATGAACCACATAGCTACCGGTACAGCCCCGAGCCTCGATGGAGAACTACTCCCTCCTCATGGGAGCAGCAGCGGTGATGAAGATGGCGGTGGAGATGGCAGCGGTGTCGATGGAGAAGCCTTCCGGGGGCACTTCCCCGCTCCGGCAGGGTGCCGGAACAGAGACTCCTGTCCCCAGATCTTGGCTTCGCGATGGCGGCGGCTCTGGAAGGTTTTCCGTATCGTGGTTTTTTCGCCTCAGGGTTTTCGCGACGGAGGCTTTATATAGGCGAAGAGGCGGCGCAGGAGGGTCGAAGGGGTGGCCACACCATAGGCTGGCGCGGCCAGGGCCCAGGCCGCGCCACCCTATCATCTGGGGCCCACAGGGCCCCCCTCTGGCGGCTCTCGGGTGTTCTGGATGCTTCCGGTGAAAATAGGAACCTGGGTCTTGATTTCGTCCGATTCCGAGAATATTTCGTTACTAGGATTTCTGAAACCAAAAACAGCAGAAAACAGGAACCTGCACTTCGGCATCTTGTTAATAGGTTAGTTCCGGAAAATGCACGAATATGACATAAAGTGTGCATAAAACATGTAGGTATCATCAATAATATGGCATAGAACATAAGAAATTATCGATACGTCGGAGACGTATCAAGCATCCCCAAGCTTAGTTCTGCTCGTCCCGAAGCGGTAAAACGATAACAAAGATAATTTCGAAGTGATATGCCATCATAACCTTGATCATACTATTTGTAAACATATGTAATGAATGCAGCGATCAAAACAATGGTAATGACATGAGTAAACAGGTGAATCATATAGCAAAGACTTTTCATGAATAGTACTTCAAGACAAGTATTAATAAGTCTTGCATAAGAGTTAACTCATAAAGCAATAAATCAAAGTAAAGGTATTGAAGCAACACAAAGGAAGATTAAGTTTTAGCGGTTGCTTTCAACTTGTAACATGTATATCTCATGGATAATTGTCAACATAGAGTAATATAACAAGTACAATATGCAAATATGTAGGAATCAATGCACAGTTCACACAAGTGTTTGCTTCTTGAGGTGGAGAGAGATAGGTGAACTGACTCAACATAAAAGCAAAAGAGTGGTCCTTCAAAGAGGAAAGCATCGATTGCTATATTTGTGCTAGAGCTTTTATTTTGAAAACATGAAACAATTTTGTCAACGGTAGTAATAAAGCATATGAGTTATGTACATTATATCTTACAAGTTGCAAGTCTCATGCATAGTATACTAAGAGTGCCCGCACCTTGTCCTAATTAACTTGGACTACTGGATCTTTGCAATGCACATGTTTTGACCAAGTGTCACAATGGGGTACCTCCATGCCGCCTGTACAAAGGTCTAAGGAGAAAGCTCGCATTTTGGATTTCTCGCTTTTGATTATTCTCAACTTAGACATCCATACCGGGACAACATGGATAACAGATAATGGACTCCTCTTTAATGCATAAGCATGTGGCAACAATTATTATTCTCATATGAGATTGAGGATATATGTCCAAACTGAAACTTCCACCATGAATCATGGCTTTAGTTAGCGGCCCAAAATTCTTCTCTAACAATATGCATGCTCCAACCATGAAGGTGGTAGATCTCTCTTGCTTCAGACAAGACGGACATGCATAGCAACTCACATGATATCCAACAAAGAATAGTTGATGGCGTCCCCATAAACATGGTTATCGCTCAACAAGCAACTTAATAAGAGATAAAGTGCATAAGTACATATTCAATACTACAATAGTTTTTAAGCTATTTGTCCCATGAGCTATATATTGCAAAGGTGAATGATGGAATTTTAAAGGTAGCACTCAAGCAATTTACTTTGGAATGGCGGATAAATACCATGTAGTAGGTAGGTATGGTGGACACAAATGGCATAGTGGTTGGCTCAAGGATTTTGGATGCATGAGAAGTATTCCCTCTCGATACAAGGTTTAGGCTAGCAAGGTTATTTGAAACAAACACAAGGATGAACGGTACAGCAAAACTCACATAAAAGACATATGGTAAACATTATAAGACTCCATACCGTCTTCCTTGTTGTTCAAAACTCAATACTAGATGTTATCTAGACTCTAGAGAAACCAAATATGCAAACCAAATTAGCAAGCTCTAAGTATTTCTTCATTAATGGGTGCAAAGTATATGATGCAAGAGCTTAAACATGAGCACAACAATTGCCAAGTATCAAATTATCCAAGACATTTTAGAGTTACTACATGTATCATTTTCCAATTCCAACCATATAACAATTTAACGAAGAAGAAACTTCGCCATGAATACTATGAGTAGAGCCTAAGGACATATTTGTCCATATGCTACAGCGGAGCGTGTCTCTCTCCCATAAAGTGAATGCTAGGATCCATTTTATTCAAACAAAACAAAAAACAAAAACAAACCGACGCTCCAAGCAAAGTGCATAAGATGTGACGGAATAAAAATATAGTTTCAGGGGAGGAACCTGATAATGTTGTCGATGAAGAAGGGGATGCCTTGGGCATCCCCAAACTTAGACGCTTGAGTCTTCTTACACTACAAGAGCACTACACATACAACAACGTATACATCCCAACGGTCCAAGCATGCGTTGGAGGGCTCCTGGATCTGCAACGCATATGCAATCAGATCGGCCCACTTCACCTTATCTTTGGGATATGGGATAACTGCAGCCTCCTTGATCCCCTAATCTAATCTCATTTTGCGTCCTTGCCTCCACTTTCCCTGCTCCGCCATAACCGACCACCCATATTATCCCTGTGACGGCGCCTCAATCTCCATCATCTCGTCTCCCCCTCCATGAATCCCGGTTCCTGTTATAGTTTCGTCGGGGCTTGTGGTAGGATTTGGGGATGACGCTCGTGGAAGACTGGGCTCGTGGCTCCAGGTCACAATGCAGGGGATGAGATTGGGAGCGATCGTTCAGTTTAAGCGGAGGCAGTACGGCATGCAGGTACGAGAGTCAGTCAATCGGTTCTCTTTATGCTTTGATGTGCCATGGATTGATCTAAATCATGCATACTCCGTATCACGTATCAGGTAGAGGCTTAGATTTGTTGTTCGGTGGATTAAACTAGCTAGAACCGTCTGATCCTTTTTTGGTTTTCCCCCAATCTCTCCGTTCTCAGATCCCTACTGAGTGGCGATTAGTATTGACATGTTGGAGGAATTAATGGCCTGCTACACAGTTTTCCATGGCATCAATGTGGTCGATGACATCAAAGCAGGCTACGCACATGTGATGTATTTCTGCTCCCTCTAGCTAGTCGCTGATTATTACAGTACCTGGAACCATTGATTTCTCCCATAATAGTAATCTAAACCATATATACTACTATAAAGAAATCAAAACTGATGAACATCGTTGCAATTTCTCACTTGATAGGATTACCTAATTAGTCATCATATATATGTATCAGCATTGTGTAACATGCAGAATATATTGTTCGATTTCAGCAATCTACTAGTAACTATTATAATATTCATGATCATAATTGAAAATGTCATGGACTTGTTGCTATCTATATGTATAAATTGAACAGTTGTACATTTTGTTGCACTCCGGAAAATTATATGTTTTGTTGCTATCTATATGTATAAATACAACTGGTGGAAAAAACAGTACAATATCATGGTTTACACTCTCCAACACTCGATTGATTCTATTTTTATTTGCCAGCTCAGAGTGGCAACATGTGTGCGCCAATGAGATTTAACAAATTCGAAATGAAGTGAGGTCTTCTGAATCTTTGTACACTATCTTATTTAGTATCTGCCGTTCTTGTTCCATCTTATAAATAAATGGGACATACTTGTGCCATTCTTGTACCATCTTATAACATGCCCCGTTGTATACTGTAACTCAACTTTATGATATGTGGTGAGTGGTGACAAACTAAAACAGTGCTCACGCATGTTACACATTAACGCTCATTTTGACCCTACTATTTTCTTTGTATATCTTCGAATTTATACACTGAAAATGTACAATTTAAACATCTGTCATGCTTTATTGTCTATTGGTTTCGGTCATGAGTCAGCACATTTTGTATTCCCTGGATTTTGACTTTTCAATGTTTTTCATTTATGGATCCTTATGTTCGCAGCTTAGCAAACAAAATAGCTTTAATTGGTTAAGATGTCTCCTCTCACAATCAAGCTATCTTCTTACTTTGTCAGTTTTACTTTCTGCACTACTAACACAACGCACATTATATCAGGTCAATAAAAAAGGTGGAAAAAAGTTGATTGTTTAGAACATTCCAGCTCAATGGGCGCAGCAGGATTAATTATCTCATGGACTTCAAACCTCCATATGTTATTTTTTTGTAGACAGCTGATGCATGGCCCAGATGTTGATTGCAAGGCTGTGAATGGGGCTACTTACTACTTCAGAATTATCACTTTTCAGAGTTAATATTTCAAAGATTGTGTTTTACAATGGCTGAGACATTGATTGTAAGGTGGAGAATGGGGCTACTACTAGATAATTTCACATATTGTAATAGTTGGATGGTGTTCTTTGTAATTCAACATATTCAATTTAATATATGAGGCATTTCTGTTTATTACATTCCAGCTACTATGCACTATCGGCATTGACTAGAAGTTATGTATGGATATATATAAAATACCATCGATTGTTTGTGATGTGTAGCAATGCATCTACGCAATGCAATATTTGGAATCCTTTTGACTAGGGTAAGCACCAACGCATATGAAGTGTTGTTAGGCTCTAACATTATATGTTGCTAATTTACAACGCTTATCCATGTCATTTACCAACACATGTACATATGCTGTTGTAGACCATTGCAACGCCACCAACTGCAACGCATAGTAAATCCGTTGGTAAATATTTAAGCAACGCTTATATGCACATATGGCAACGCATCAATGCGCTGCTAAAGAGGGGTACCTGTTGTAGTGTTAGAATATGCAGGGGTGAACCACCGGGGCATCCCCAAGCTTAGAGCTTTCACTCTCCTTGATTATATTGTATCATCCTCCTCTCTTGACCCTTGAAAACTTCCTCCACACCAAACTCGAAACAAACTCATTAGAGGGTTAGTGCATAATCAAAAACTCACATGTTCAGAGGTGACACAATCATTCTTAACACTTTTGGACATTGCTCAAAGCTACTGGAAGGTAATGGAACAAAGAAATCCACCCAACACAGCGAAAGAAGCAATGCGAAATAAAAGGCAGAATCTGTCAAAACAGAACAGTCCGTAAAGACGAATTTTAAAAGGGCACCAGACTTGCTCAAATGAAAATGCCCAAATTGAATGAAAGTTGCGTACATATCTGAGGATCACTCACGTAAATTGGCATAATTTTCTGAGTTACCTACAGAGAATTAGACCCAGATTCGTGACAGCAAAGAAATCTGGAACTGCGCAGTAATCCAAATCTAGTATTTACTTTACTATCAAAGACTTTACTTGGCACAACAAAACATAAAACTAAGATAAGGAGAGGTTGCTACAGTAGTAAACAACTTCCAAGACACAAATATAAAACAAAGTA
Source organism: Lolium rigidum (assembly GCF_022539505.1). NCBI lineage: Eukaryota > Viridiplantae > Streptophyta > Magnoliopsida > Poales > Poaceae > Lolium > Lolium rigidum. Next base: position 32,348,285 of record NC_061509.1, read on the forward strand.
CTGTAGCAAAATAACACATGGGTTATCTCCCAAGAAGTTCTTTTCTTTATAGCCATTAAGATGGGCTCAAGTAGCTTTAATGATGCACTCGCAAGAGATAGTATTTGAAGCAAAAGAGAGCATCAAGAGGAAAATTCAAAACACATTTAAGTCTAACATGCTTCCTATGAAGAGGCATCTTGTAAATAAACAAGTTCATGAAGAGCAAAGTAACAAGCATAGGAAGATAAAACAAGTGTAGCTTCAAAAATTTCAGCACATAGAGAGGTATTTTAGTAACATGAAAATTTCTACAACCATATTTTCCTCTCTCATAATAACTTTCAGTAGCAACATGAGCAAACTCAACAATATAACTATCACATAAAGCATTCTTATCATGAGTCTCATGCATAAAATTATTACTCTCCACATAGGCATAATCAATTTTATTAGTAATAGTGGGAGCAAATTCAACAAAGTAGCTATCATTATTATTCTCATCAAGTGTAGGAGGCATAGTATAATCACAATAAAATTTACTCTCCATAGTAGGTTGTACCAAAAGACCACTATCATTATAATCATCACATATGGGAGGCAAAGTATCATCAAAGAAAATTTTCTCCTCAATGCTTGGGGGACTAAAAAGATCATGAAAACCAGCTTCCCCAAGCTTAGAACTTTCTATATTATTATCAACAATGGTGTTCAAAGCGTTCATACTAATATTACTACCAGCATGCAAATAAGATTCCATAGGTTTTTTAATTTTCGCATCAAACAATCCATGTTTTAAATCAGGAAATAGAATAAGAAGCTCATTGTTGTCCATTATGCCAAACTAGTGTAAACAAGAAACAAAAAGATGCAATTGCAGGATCTAAAGGAAATAGCTTCGAGCACACACACGACGGCGCCAGAAAAGTACTTTACCTGAAACCGGAGTATGAGTGCCTTTTTACCTTTCCTCCCCGGCAACGGCGCCAGAAAAGTGCTTGATGCCTACGGGAGCTTCTATTCTTGTAGACAGTGTTGGGCCTCCAAGAGCAGAGGTTTGTAGAACAGCAGCAAGTTTCCCTTAAGTGGATTACCCAAGGTTTATCGAACTCGGGGAGGAAGAGGTCAAAGATATCCCTCTCATGCAACCCCGCAACCACAAAGCAAGAAGTCTCTTGTGTCCCCAACACACCTAATAGGTGCACTAGTTCGGCGAAGAGATAGTGAAATACAGGTGGTATGAATAAGTAGTAGCAACGGCACCAGAAAAGTGCTTTGCCCAGGACAGTAAACAAGCAGTAGTAACGCAGCAGTAGTAACGCAGCAAAACAGTAAACAAGCAGCGATAGCAGTATTTAGGAACAAGGCCTAGGGATTAGACTTTCACTAGTGGACACTCTCAACATTGATCACATAACAGAATAGATAAATGCATACTCTACACTCTTGTTGGATGATGAACACATTGCGTAGGATTACACGAACCCTCAATGCCGGAGTTAACAAGCTCCACAATAATGCTCATATTTTAGTAACCTTTAGTGTAAGATAGATCAAAAGACTAAACCAAGTACTAGCATAGCATGCACACTCGTCACCTTCATGCATATGTAGGAGGAATAGATCACATCAATATTATCATAGCAATAGTTAACTTCGCAATCTACAAGAGATCATGATCATAGCATAAACCAAGTACTAACACGGTGCACACACTCGTCACCTTTGCACACATGCAGGAGGAATAAAACTACTTTAATAACATTGCTAGAGTAGCACATAGATAAATTGTGATACAAACACATTGCAATCATAAAGAGATATAAATAAGCACCTCACTATGCCATTCAACAGTGAATAAGTATTATGTGAAATATAGCCTAAGAGACCCACACGGTGCACACACTCGTCACCTTTACACACGTGGGACAAGGAGTCTCCTGAGATCACATAGGTAAAACTCACTTGACTAGCATAATGACATCTAGATTACAAGCATCATCATATGAATCTCAATCATGTAAGGCAGCTCATGAGATTATTGTATTGAAGTACATAGGAGAGAGATGAACCACATAGCTACCGGTACAGCCCCGAGCCTCGATGGAGAACTACTCCCTCCTCATGGGAGCAGCAGCGGTGATGAAGATGGCGGTGGAGATGGCAGCGGTGTCGATGGAGAAGCCTTCCGGGGCACTTCCCCGCTCCGGCAGGGTGCCGGAACAGAGACTCCCGTCCCCCGGATCTTGGCTTCGCGATGGCGGCGGCTCCGGAAGGTTTTCCGTATCGTGGTTTTTTCGCCTCGTGGTTTTCGCGACGGAGGCTTTATATAGGCGAAGAGGCGGCGCAGGAGGGTCGAAGGGGTGGCCACACCATAGGCCGGCGCGGCCGGGGCCCAGCCGCGCCACCCTATCATCCGGGCCCACAGGGCCCCCTATGGCGGCTCTCGGGTGTTCTGGATGCTTCCGGTGAAAATAGGAACCCGGGTCTTGATTTCGTCCGATTCCGAGAATATTTCGTTACTAGGATTTCGAAACCAAAAACAGCAGAAAACAGGAACTGGCACTTCGGCATCTTGTTAATAGGTTAGTTCCAGAAAATGCACGAATATGACATAAAGTGTGCATAAAACATGTAGGTATCATCAATAATATGGAATAGAACATAAGAAATTATTGATACGTCGGAGACGTATCATTGGGGTTGGTGTTGTTGTTGTGATTGTTGTTGTTGTTGTTGCTTCCGGGCTTCGGGGATCCTCCATGGTTGTTGGTGTAGTTTGGGCGGTAATTCTGAGCAGGTGGCCTGTTGTTTCTTGGGGTGAACCCTCCAGATGAGTTGTTGCGGTACTTCTGGGCATTGCTGGACCCATGCTGGTTCATCATCCGGCGCTTGCGGTTCTCATTGGCTTGGTGAAGCTTCCCTTCCATCTGGATGGTGGAGTCCACCAAGGCTTCTAGGTCAGCAAAGGGAATGTTGACTAGGACAGTCTGCATCTCATCATGCAGTCCGTTCAGAAATCTCTCTTTCCTCTTCTCGTTGGTGTCGGTTTCGTCCGGGGCGTACCTTGACAGAGTAAGAAATCTGTCGCGGTATTCTACCACGGACATCCTTCCTTGTTTGAGTTCGCGGAACTCGTCTCTCATCTTCTTGATCAGTCCTTGGGGCACATGGTACTTGCTAAACTTCAGCTTGAAGTCTTCCCAGGTCATCATCTGTCCCGCATTCATTGCGCGGACGCTTGTCCACCAGGCTCTTGCAGGTCCTGACAGGTAGTGGGTGGCGAATAGCACTTTCTCTGCGGCTTCAACTCCCGCAACTTCCAGGTTGTTCTCCATTGTCTGGAGCCAGTCATCTGCGTCAAGGGGCTCTTCGGTCTTGCTGAACATGGGTGGTTTGGTGTTCTGAAAGTTCTTCAGCTTTGACCCAGGGTGGTCGTGGTTTCCATGGCCATGATTTTTCCGAGCGATCTGTTGTAGTGCGGCAATGTTGGCTTGGCGTTCAGCTCTCTCGGCTTCTCGGTCTGCCATCATCATCTCTAGCATCTGCATCATGGCGTCTTGGTTGGCGTTGCGGGTTGGTGGGGCCATCTGAACATTGAGGTAGATGCTAAGATAAGAGGGAAATTTCTAGGGTTTGTTTGGTTTAAAGTTCAAGAAGTTTTTAAAAGTTCAAAACTTGAAAACTTGAGTAGTGTTGAGGGGGTAAAAACCAATAACACTTTTTCATTCATACCAAACATCACACATTACAATTCTAACACACCGTTGGTTTGAAGAACCACTCATTCGCTCTACGATACAAGGGGATCCTGATACAACTCACACCTACTCAAGTGCTTTAGCGATACTACTCTTCGGGGTGGATTCTTCGTCTTCAGGGGTAATGTGCTCGGCGAAAGGCGAGGGCGTTGTCCAACTCCTAGCGGGTCTTGTACAACATGAAGTCCAGGTGTGCTACATAGTGGTTCATCTCCGTGTGCAGGGGCATGGTCATTGGTCTTCCCCTGGGGTCATGTCTTGGGTAGTAGATGAAGCGAGTGTTCTGGATCTTGGTCTAATTTTGTCCACACAGACGGGCAATTTCTTCTTGCATAGCTCTGACTAGTCCTTCCTTCCAAGTGTTTCCCGTTACAGAAAACCAAAAGGTTTCCCATATTGGGGCTCCAGGCTTTCTTCGCAGGTCTACAGTAACTTCCCACCGAGGTGGTCCTCCGGAGTGATTATTGAGGGGTATTCCGAAGAACTCGGGATACGGGCGTCCTAGATATTCCACTAGTTGCTTCAAATCCTTCTCGAACATCAGGTTTCCTCCGTGGCCAAGCTGATAGGACTTGCAGGTGTACTCCATCTGTGAGCAAGGAGGATGAGTAAGTTAAAGAAGTGGTCAAGTGTGTAAAGTTTTATGTAGTTCTACAAGGAAAAAGTAGAGCATGAATTTCTCATTTTGAAAAAGATCTCAAGGATAAGAGTGAGAATAAGTTTTTCACAAATATTCACTTCTTTGGTTTTGAAACTAAGTTTTGCAGACGTCCATTCTAACTAGGGTCTCCTAAGGTCAAACAATGGCTCTGATACCAACTTGTCAACACCCGGATTTTTAAGTCCAGATGCCTGTTATGCCATACATCGCAATCCCAGGAATAGTGTTGTTCCGAGACATAACAGTTGATACCATAAGTCATTATTCATTACATACCATAGTCGTCTTACAGGTAGGGATCACATGATCCCATCTTACACAAATAGTTTATCCAATGATCAACGAACATATTACATAGCGGAACCGTAACGGAAGTGGACTATCAAATCCACAGGCCAACGTCTGACTTCAGAAGATTCCTAGTTGTCATAGGCGTCCTGCTGGTCGTCACCTTGGTAGTTCTGCTCCTCTTCATAGTCTGGCCATTTGAATAGCCAGGGACACAGCCGTGAGTACTTTAAAGTACTCGCAAACTAATACTAGTGTAAATGCTATCAATTCTAGTATTGGGGTGCTAAGCTCTAGTTTATTTGCATAAAGCCAATTTTAGTTCACAAGCATTTGATAAAAGACTCTTTCATATGCTAGCTAACTCAAGTGGGAACATTAGTGTCATTTCCACAACTCAGTTGTGATTCAAATCAAGTCACCATTCACTTCTTCAACCATTTTCAAGAAAAATCTGACAATGGTAACAGTATGGCCTTTCCAACTGTCCGTAACCGTGGACACGGCTATTCGAATAGATTTTACACTCTGCAGAGGTTGCACACTTGTGCCACAACATTTGATTACATCCGTCGGGGATAACCCCGAATCATCGTAACTCAGTACGCGGATCATCAACCATAACCTTTCACTTACATACGCTAGTATAGGTACCTCTCCCCATGAGCTTGGCCTCCCAGTGAAGACAAACCGTCAGCCTAGGAACTGCACAGGGCTTGGCCGTACAATTCACCTCATTTCACATCATTTCTCATACAACGGAGGCAGCCTCGGCATAACCCCTATGATGCTTGTTTAGAGGGAACCCATACTAAGATGTATAAACTTCCAGTTAAGCCCTACCCATAATCAGGTATTGTGGGGGTACTCAAAAATTGGAAAGGTATCGCATCCAAACCAATATCAGTTTTGATCAAAATTCACCATGTCATTCAAGTCATATTCACCTTCAAAGATCTTTCAATGGAATGACTCATCATTCCAAAGTTTTCCAAGTCATTTCAAAAAAAAGCACAAGTTCCCATCTAGAGTAGTCATTTTTAGTTATTAGCACTAGCACTAATCATGAGGTGTGCTATCTTGCTTGGCCATCTTTGAGACTAACTTTGCTACTCTAGTAACACTCTAAACTTAGACCAAAGTTAACTATAAAAGTAACTTCTTCATAAATCAAGTAAAAACTTGCAAGGTAAAAACTTGGGATGGGATCATTGTAAGTAAGGTAAGACTAATGGTGCCTTGCCCCAAAGGGCTTTGCACTTGCAAGAATATTAGCTTGCCTTGGTTGGTGCACTGGTCAAAGTGGTCTTCCTCCTCTTGATGTAGACCTCCTCCTCCCGGTACTCTTCGGTGCTAGCGTCTAAAAACGGATACGAAGTAGTGATACGTCCAAAACGTATCTACCAAACAAGGAACAAGAGCTATACTAAGCACACAATAGGTTTCACATTAACTATTCTAATCTCATGACACACCTAACATATTAGTTGCATTTGGTTTTCTTCTTTAGAAAATAATTTCCTCTCATTACATATGTAAATGATAGTTTCCATTTAGTTCTTGGAGGAAATATTCTTCTCATTGAATCTTCTTAAGATTTAATTTCCTCAACAATCGTGCATGAAATCATGTTGACCTAAGTCAACCATTCATCATCATCATTTGGGAAAATAATTTAAATGAGGTAGAATACCTCATACTATTTAACAATACTAAATAGATTTAATATCACCAAGTATTTTCATGTAGAGAGCATTTAAACCAGGTCACAACTTCATATGAAAGTACTTGGGACAAGATTTAAATGAAACAAACACTTCATATGATTTACATAATAGTTTTGGACAATATCATTTGACTACAATAGCCATATTGTCCTTTATTTAAACTAGGCCATGATCACTCAAAGTAACCATGACATATTTTAGCAGAAACAATTAGTGTAAGTGAAATGTGAGCTATAAGAGTTGAAATCAACTTAATAGCATTTTTGGTTGATT